>NC_026008.2:20574106-20876423 GCF_000442705.2 Elaeis guineensis | reverse complement strand
AACTTTGAAATTAAATCTCAAATTATCAATATACTTCTAAAATTCACAAAAATAGAGGATGCATACATATTTATTAGAGAGTTTGAAGAAATTTGTACAATCATGAGGCTGCAACAACTGTCAGAAGATGAGGTTAAGCTAAGACTGATCAATTTTGCCCTTAAGGATAATGTTAAAAAGTGACTCTATAGTCTTCCAAACCAATCTGCCACAATCTGGGAGGGCTTTGTAAGAGTGTTCCTAAAGAAGTTCTTTCTTTATCACAAAACAGCTAGGATTAGGAATGAAATAAACAAATTTTACCAACTAGCAGGAAAATTATTTTGAAAATACTTCGACTACTTTAAAAATCTCTTGATCCAATGCCCACACTATAGAATAGAAATCTGAAGACTTTACTAAATAATTTATGAAGGGTTAGATTCAAATTCTAGAACCATGCTAGAGTCTATGTTGCCCAGCTATGCAACCCAAGAGGGGGGGTGAATTGAGTTTTTAAAAATTTTAAGCTTATCTTATGACTTATGAAAAATATTTGACAAAAGCTAAATAAATAGGGAAAGTAAAATTAATTCAAGGCTAATGGCTAAAAGCTAGAATGCAAGAGAATAATGAAGAGTTAAAGAAGAGCAATTAGGCACACCACAAACAAAAGGATTTATAGTGGTTCGGTGCCAACCTTGCACCTACATCCACTCCCCAAGCTCCTACTTGGGAATTCCAATCCACTAATCTTGTATTCAACCCGAATACAAACATCGAAAACTCTGACTCTAGCTATCCCAAGCTAGTCCACTTATTTCTCAGGTACAAGCCAACCCTATACACTCCGATTCAAGGTTCAGATCAACCTTCCCTTGTTTTGGAACCCTTCCAAAACAAAAACAATAGCATAAACAAAGTATAATAATGAATAGCACAAGTAAGCACAAAGAAAGCTCCTTTAATGAGCGAATATAACTTTAAATACACTTTACTCAAGAGAAGAAGACCCTTTTTGGATTTTCTCAAGGTGGATGGAGACTTGAATGTGCACTTGAGGAGTTGGTGAGCTTGGATTAAAGGCTTCTTGAAAGCTTTGAATGAGCTCTTGCTTAGGGCTGAAAAGTTGGCTTGAAATCTCTTTTTCAAAATCTCTCTACTTGAATCCTCCCTCTTTTTCTTCTTGTTGATTTCCACCTTTTTGTCCCTTTTATAGCTTTAAGAAATAGTGAAAAATATTCTAGGCTGAAAAAGAGCCGTTATACCACATTAAATGAGCATTAAAAGCATTTAAAACGGGTTAAAAACTAGCCGTTGCAAAAAAATTTCGTCACAGGGGTCGACTCATGAGTCGACTCATGCCTGGGGGTCGACTCATGGGTCGACCTCTGTGGAAAATCGTCACAGAAGTGAACGGGATCCATGGTTCTGTAAAACTGGCAAAAAGACCCGCAGAGGTCGACTCATGAGTCGACTCATGCCTTGGGGGTCGACTCATGGGTCGACTCATAGGGTGTGCCAAGTCTGTGCCGGTCAGGAATTTCAGCGTGCCAGTCATCTCATGTGCCATGAGTCGACTCATGGGTCGACTCATGATTTTCAATCATGCATATCTTTCAAAATACAAGTCCAAAATCAATAAAATTTTCACCATTGGATTATAAATTTTTTGTTCTATCATTTGATACTATCAAATCAGAGTTTTGATAAAATTACAATTTTACCCCTGAAGAGCAATAAGACTTTTTCAAGTGAGAAATATTAGTACCCCTTCAACTGCTTTGTAATCATCAAAATCAATCTAAGGAGCAACAATCTTCTCCTTTTTGATGATGACAAAATATTTGAACAAAAGTATTTATATGAATCAATGATCATGAATTTCAATGAAATGCATTATAGGTAGTTTGAAGATAAATAGGAAATTTACTACCAACTTATAAGTGTATTTGCTTGAAAAGAAGATTGATTCTTTTGGCATGTGATACATGTGCCCATTTGCATAAATAATTTGCCTATTGCTTAATGATTTGAAAATTTACTCATTTGATTATGTGATTTTGGTATCAGAGTAGAAAATTTATTTTTGTTATCAGAGCAAAGCAGAATTTATATTAGGATTTGAAAATTGCGTGTTTGAAAATATCTCATTTGCTCATTTGCTTGTTTTTCAAATTTCTTAGCATCTTGAAAATTCGCTCATTCTCATTTGATTATTTAGTTTTAGTATCAGAGCATGTTTAACAATTAAGTGTATCAATGCATGTCTAAGAATTAATTTTAAAGCATGTCAGAGCATGTCAAATTTTAAGATGTATCAGAGCATGTCTAATTTTAAAGCATATCAGAGCATGTCTTAGAAATAATTTTAAAGGTTGCTCAATTGCTTTGTGCTTAGCAATTCACTCATTTTGTTATCAATCGTATTTTTGATATTTTAATTTCTTCCAATTCACTCATTTTATTTTTAAGTCTTTTATTTATCTTTCTTTTGATACTTTTGCTTAGCAATTCACTCATTGTATTATTAAGTCATTTAATAATCTTGCTTTTGATATTTTTCTTTAATTTCTCTTTCTTTTTGACATCATCAAACATTGTTAACTCCCCCTCTTTTTTGAATACATTTTCTCTTTAGTGTTTCTTCAAACTTCTTGTGCTAATCATTAATGTTTACTCCCCCTGAATACAGCAATCATAAAACAAAATATGCCATTGAGTACCATAGATATGAATTAGCAATAAAGAGAAGATATATAATCAAAAGATGATTGATACCATTACAAAGAGTAGATATATAATTAAAAGATGATTGATACCATAGTTGTTTCAATACATATTTCATAATATAAAAGTCAACCAGTTAATATCATTACATGGCCCAAAAGATAGATCCTAGAAAGAACAACAGACAAGGCTAGCTACAAGGATTTAGTAGAGCTCATGACTAGATGGATCAGAATCAGATGGATCAGAGATGGGGTGGGGAGATGATGGATCACGACCAAGGACTCATCCTCTACCCCGTCTGCCTCTGCCACGAGTGGAGGTGCTGGCACGAGTAGGTGGGCGAGATGATCCTGAAGACTGAGAGGCCATAGACTGGACTGCAAGAGAGAGCCTGATGGAATCAAGAACGTTCAGAGCTCTCAAACAGACTGAAGCAGTGCAGTGAACTGTATAGAAGCATGCTCACTTGAGCCTCTGATCTCTCTCCTCAATAAATCAAAACCACCCTCCAAAACACCTCTGAGTCTGCCAGCCTCCGCAGTTAGGTCTGTGACCTCAATAGTGCACTCCTATGGCTGAGGATGGGCCAAAGCTAAGACTTGCCCCTGCAAGTCAAGTACTCTCCCAGTCAGTCTCAAAATGTAATCCTCGAGCTGCTGAATCCAAACAGACTGATCTGAGATCATCTGAAATACAGTGGAATATGGGGGATCAAGGTCTGATCAGATGCATCTAATGATGTGGATCCCGGTGCAAACGCAGAAGTGCTCCACTGACGAGAAAGCAAGGAAGCCACACGCTGAGAAATCTGCTCAATCTGATCATCAGCCAATCTGAACTCTGAGGGAGGTGCTCTGCTGTCTGGCTGCTGAACTGGTGTGTGCCTCCTGGTGGACTCTGAAGGGCCAGCCTCTGGATCTGAAACAAACTGGATATCTGGAGATGCTGCCCTGAAGTCATGGAGAGGTGATGAGGGACCTTCTTCCTCAGCTCTATCCTCAACTCTATCCTCAGCTCTCTCCTCAGCTCTTTCTTCTGTACGCTTGATTCAACCACCATCAATCTTAGTGAATCCCATGCGGTGCAGAGTGTGTTGGTTGATGGTGTCAGCGTGAGAAAGCTTAGCAGATGCCTCCCCCTCAAAACTGACTCCAAACCTCCTGAAAATCAGTGTGAGGGCCATACCAAAAGGCAGATGTGCCTTGGATCTATTCAGTGTTTCTCTCATGGCCTCAATCATTAAAGCAGGGAGGTTTAAGGGGGTTTGGGTGATCACATGAAACATTATACATATATCTCGGTCAGAAAGGAGGTCATGTCTACCACTTCTGGGAAGAAAAGCTTTGTCACTAATTGATGTAGAATTCTCATTTCAATTGACAAGATTTGGCTTCTAATTTATTTAGACTTCCCAAGTAAGTTCCTCCTAAAATTATATTGATCCCTTCTTCCTTCACTGAGAGATCCATGTTAGAATATCCCTCACAGGGCAAATGCAGAATCTCTCCCAAAATAATAGGATCTAAGCAGATATCAATTTCTTAATAGTAGAAGTTACTGTTCCATTACCATAGTGCAGATTTAGATAAACTCTCTAACCAAGTCTACATATGTAACTTCCTTGAGAGAACAGTAAAATCCCCAACCTTGGTTTTTGATCTTTGACCCAAAGGAGAAACCTTCTTTTTCAAAGAACTAAATCTACATTCTTGCCGGTTTCTACCTTTCTGTCAGAGAGAGGAATTTTGCTAGGGCTAAGGGAGACTGAGAGGGACCTGGTGCAGACGCTGAAGCGGAATGGGAGCAGAGGAGGTCTGAGAAGCTTGCCTTTTTCTGCGGACGCCTTCTTCCAGCACGGACTGATTTCTTCTTTGAGGAGAGTTTCATCTTTGGGGCCATTCTCACCACAAGAGCAGGCAGGGAGACTCGGAAGATCAAATGGGTGAGGAGAAGGAGGTTACTAGAGGATGGAAAGAGATTTTGGCAGAGAGAAATGATGATTTTGAGAAGAACGGTGGAAGCTAGGGCACGCTCCAACCGCTTCAATCAAGGGAGAAAAATGCGAGAAGCTCCTTTCCCAAGGGGTGATTTGAGGTGGAGATGTGAAGGGAGAATGATCTTTGGGCTAAATCCTTGGTTTTGGAGAGAACGAAGATGAGGACGAAGAGTCTTGGAGGGAGGAAGATGAAGAAGAAGAAGGGGTCGGCTCATGAATGGGCTTTAAGTTAAAAAGAAAAGAACCCGTGAGAAGTTGGCCAAGAATTTCAAGTATGCCATTGGGTCGACCCTAGGGGGTCGACTCATGATCACAAAATTTCAGAAAAAATATGAATAAATTTTGAAAAAATTAAAATTTTGGGAGAAGAAATTTTGCTCAATGACAAGTTGTAAGAATGATAATCTTGAGCTTTTAGGTCCAAGAGAGATGATGAAAATTGAGCTCAAAAAATTTTGACATCGATTTCTTGATGGAAAATTTAGGCAAAGGATCAAGAATTCCTAGATTTCTCCTAATTTCACAGAATCTATCCTCACTAAGGGCCTTTGTAAAGATATAGCTAATTGATTTTCAGTGTAAATATATTCAAGAATTATATTTTATTTTGAACATGTTCTCTTATAAAATGATGTCTTATTTCAATATGTTTAGACCTTGAATGTTGAATTGGATTTTTAGTAGATTTATGGTACTAGTGTTGTCACATCTTATGGGTGTTTCATTAAGTTTGATACCAAAGTCTTCGAGTTGTTGCTTAATCCACAAGATTTGAGCACAACAACTTCCGGCTGCAATGTATTCGGCCTCAGCCATAGACAGTGCTACCGAATTTTGTTTCTTGCTAAACCAGGAGATTAGGTTAACTCCAAGAAATTGGCAAGTTCCACTAGTGCTCTTTCTGTCTAATCTACATCCAGCAAAATCAGTATCTGAATATCCTAATAAATCAATTAGTGAGTTCTTAGAGTACCATAATCCTGAGTTTGAGTACCATTTAAATATCTAAGGATTCTTTTAACAGCATTCAAGTGAGACTCTTTAGGATTAGATTGAAATCTAGCACACAAACAAACACTAAACATGATATCAGGCCTACTTGCAGTTAAATATAATAGAGAGCCAATCATACCTCTATAGTATTTTAAGTCTACACATTTACCTTCTTCATCCTTGTCAAGCTTACATGAGGGGCTCATGGGTGTACCAATTGGTTTGGAGTTCTCCATTCCAAATCTTTTGAGTAATTCCTTGGTGTACTTGCTTTGGGTGATGGAGATTCTCTCTTTTGTTTGTTTGATTTGGAGTCCGAGGAAGAATGTAAGTTCTCCATCATGCTCATCTCGAACTCCCCTGCATGAGCTTAGCAAAGTCTTGACAAAGAGATTCATTAGTAGACCCAAAAATAATGTCATCAACATATATTTGTATAATTAACATATCATTTTGATTTCTTTTAATAAGAGGGTTGTGTCTACATTACCTCTTGAAAAACATTATTTAGTAAAAATTTGCTTAGCCTATCATACCAAGCCCTAGGTGCTTGTTTAATCCATATAGAGTTTATTTAATTTAAAAACATGATTAGGAAAAGTATGATTTTCAAAACCTGGGGTTGTTCTACATAGACTTCTTCAGCAATATATCCATTCAAAAATGCACTTTTGACATCCATTTGAAATAATTTAAATTTCATAAAGCAAGCAATGCAAGTAGAAGTCTAATGGCCTCTAATCTAGCAACAGGTGCAAAGGTCTCATCAAAATCAATTCCTTCTTCTTGATTATAACCTTTAGCAACCATTCTTGCTTTATTTCTTATTACATTTCCATGTTCATCTAATTTTTCCTAAAGACCCATTTTATGCCAATTATTGAATAATTTTTAGGTCTTGATACTAAAGTCCATACATTATTTCTTTCAAATTGATTAAGTTCCTCTTGCATTGCATTAATCCAATTATAATCATTTTCAGCTTCTTCAATAGTTTTTGGTTCAAGATGAGATACAAAAGCACAATGATTAAATACTTCTCTAAGTGAAGAACGAGTTTTTACCCCATGCATAGGATCACCAATAATTAGCTCCTTAGGGTGATTGTGAACATACCTCCATTCTTTGGGTAGGTCATTTGTACCTTGAGGTTGTTCTTGATGTTCTTCACCTCCCTCATCCTGTTTGTCTTCATGTTCTTATCCTCTTGAATTATTGAATCTTTCAGAGTGATCTCCTTCATTTCTTCTATAAGAGGATCTGCATCATCAACACCTTCATTCTTCCTTGAAGGAAGATCGTTAGATTCATCAAAGACAACATGTATGGACTCCTCTACTACTAAAGTTTTTTGTTAAAAACTCTAAAAGCTTTACTAGTGGAGTAACCAAGAAAGTTTGCTTTATCTGATTTTGCATCAAATTTTCCAAGTCTTTCTTTACCATTATTTAACACAAAAATCGGCAACCAAAAATATGAAAATAAGCAATATTAGGTTTTCTTTCTTTCCAAAGCTCATAGGGGATTTTCTTTAAAATTTGTCTAATCAAAGCACGATTTAAAATGTAACATGCTGTGTTGATTGCTTTCGCCCAAAAATATCTTGGAAGGTTGCTTTCACAAAGTATGGTACGTGCCATTTCTTCTAAGGTTCTATTTTTTCTTTCTACTACCCCATTTTGTTGGGGTGTCCTAGGAGCAGAGAAGTTATGGCCAATTCCCTTTTCATCACAAAAGTTTTCAAAGTCTTGATTTTCAAATTCAGTTCCATGATCGCTTCGAATATTTTGAATTGAAAATCCTTTCTCATTAGTGACTTTTCGGTAAAATTTAGTGAAAACATGAAAAGTTTCATCTTTGTGTGCTAAAAAAAAAACCCAAGTAAAATGAGAGTAATCATCTATAATTACAAAACCATATCATTTTCTCCTAGACTAGTGGTTCTAGTAGGTCCAAATAAGTCCATATGCAAAAGCTCTAAAGGTCTAGAGGTTGAAACAATATTTTTGGATTTAAATGAAACTCTTGTTTGTTTACCTAGTTGGCATGCATCACAAATCCTATCCTTTTCAAAATTCAGTTTTGGCAAACCAAGAACTAATTCTTTCTTAATTAATTTTGAAAGAGAATGCATGCTAATGTGTGCAAGTCTGCGATGCCAAAGCCAACTAGTCTCATTAACTTTAGCATTCAAGGATACTAGGCATTGTATGTTTATTTTGGCTAAATCATTTAAATCTACCATATAAACATTACCATGTCTATGTCCAATAAATTTAATGCCATCATTAATAGGACTAGTTACAATGCAAACAGATGATTCAAAAACAACCTTATATCCTTTATCACAAAATTGACTAATACTTAGTAAGTTATGCTTTAAACCATCTACTAACAAAATATTTTCAATATATTTGGAGGGAGTGATACCAATGTTACCTATACCGATGATCTTTCCTTTACCATTGTCTCCAAAGGTGACCATCCCTCCATCCTTAGCATCAAGAGTGATGAATTGAGATTCATCACCAGTCATATATCTCGAGCATCCACTGTCAAGATACCATTTCCTATTTCCTCCTTGGGATGCTAGACACACCTGCAAGCAAAAGTCAAGTTTTTGTTTTAGGTACCCAAGCTTTCTTGGGTCCTTTTTGGTTAGTCATAATGGTTCCTTTTGGAACCCATATTTTCTTTACAGTTGAGTTTGCAGACTTGTTAGAGAAGCAAGTGTATGACTTATGTCCTACTCTACCACATTTGAAGCAAGTAATATTAGAAGAATTGTTACTTAAAGAGTTTACATAAATATTTTTCAGATATTTTTATTTCTTCAAGGGGTTATAGCCAAGTCCAGCCTTATCATACACGGCTTTTTGATTATCAAGAATCATATTGAGTTTATTTGAACTCAAGGTGAACTTTTCTACTATTAGTTTTAGCTTGGCAATTTCATTCTTTAAGCTTTGATTTTCTTGAAGCAGGATGGATTTTTCAATTAAAATATTTTCAGTTTGTTTCAATAAAGATTGATTTTTTAATTTTAGATCTTTGTTCTTCATCCCTAGTTTCTTTAATTCATCAACTAAATCATAGAATGCTTCATGTAATTCTTCAAATGTAAAGTCACAAGGAGTTTCAGAAATTATCTCATTTTCGTGTGCCATAAGGCACAGGTTGGCTTGTTCGGTTGAGTTTTTCTCGTCAGAGCTTGAGTCATCACTCGCACTCCAAGTGGCCATCACGGCCTTCTTCTTGTACTTCTTGGGACCTTTCTTCAACTGAGGGCATTCGGATTTGAAGTGTCCCAGCTTCTTGCATTCGTAGCAGATAAGGGGTTGGTTTTTCTCTTTTTCTTTGCTCTGTTCCCCTTTTGTGAATGGCCTCTTCCTCATCCCCTATTTTTTTTTTCTCAAAAATTTCTTGAATCTTCGGGTAATGAGTGCCATCTCTTCATCCTGTTCTTCATCTTCAGTGTCATCAGTTTCTTCATCTGGTGGAGCTGTGGATTTGAGGGCAATTGTTCTTTTCTTTTTGACTTCTTCCTCTTGATGTTGCTTCATGCTCAGCTCATGAGTCATCAATGATCCAAGAAGCTCTTCCAAGGGTAGAATGTTCAAGTCCTTAGCTTCTTGGATGGCAGTCACTTTGGCTTCCCAAGTTCTTGGTAAGGACCTGAGAATCTTTCTTACAAGCTCACTGTTAGTATAGGACTTACCAAGACTCTTTAAACTATTAACAATATCAGTAAAGTGAGTAAACATTCCAGTTATGGACTCATCATGCTCCATTTTAAACAATTCATATTTATGCACAAGCATGTTGATTTTAGACTCCTTTACTTGATTGGTTCCCTCATGGGTTACTTCTAACCTATCCCATATTTCTTTAACAGATGAGCAAGTAGAAATGTGATTAAATTCGTTAGCATCAAGAGCACAATAAAGAACATTCATTGCTTTAGCATTTAATTGGGCCATCTTCTTATCAACCTCATCCCATTCTTTCTCGGATTTGGCTGATTCCTCACCATCTATAATTTTAGTGGGTGTGTGAGGACCGTTCACTATGATACTCCACATATCATAGTCGAGTGCTTGAATGAATATTTTCATCCGAGCTTTCCAATAGGTGTAATTAGACCCATTGAAAAGTGGAGGTCGGTTGGTGGATTGCCCCTCGGCTAGAGAAGTGCCGACATGAGTTGCCATAGATCTTTGGCTCTTTGATTGTTTAGATCAAAGAAGGGCTAGAGCACCGGGCTCTGATACCACTTGTTGCCCAGCTATGCAACCCAAGAGGGGGGGTGAATTGGGTTTCTAAAAATTTTAAGCTTAACTTATGACTTATGAGAAGTGTTTGACAAAGCTAAATAAATAGGGAGAGTAGAATTAATTCAAGGCTAATAGCAAGAGCAAGAATGCAAGAGAATAATGAAGAGATAAAGAAGAGCAATTAGACACACACCAAACAAAAGGATTTATAGTGGTTCGGTGCCAACCTTGCACCTACATCCACTCCCCAAGCTCCTACTTGGAAATTTCAATCCACTAATATTGTTTTCAACCTGAATACAAACATCAAAAATTCTGACTCTAGCTATCCCAAGCTAGTCCACTTGTTTCCCGGATACAAGCCAACCCAATACACTCCGATTCTAGGTTCGGATCAACCTTTCCTTATTTTGGAACCCTTTCAAAACAAAAACAATCACTCAAACCGAGTATAACAATTAATAGCACAAATAAGTACAAAGAAAGCTCCTTTAATGAGCGAATATGACTTTAAATATACTTTACTCAAGAGAAGAAGACCCTTTTTGGATTTTCTCAAAGTGGTTGGAGACTTGAATGTGCACTTGAGGAGTTGGTGAGCTTGGATTAAAGGCTTCTTGAAAGCTTTGAATGAGCTCTTGCTTAGGGCTGAAAAGTTTGCTTGAAATTTCTTTTTCAAAATCTCTCTCTTTGAATATCCTTCTTGATTCCCACCTTTTTGTCCCTTTTATAGCTTTAAGAAATAGAAGAAATCATTCTAGACTGAAAAAGAGCCGTTAGACTGCTTTAAATGAGCATTAAAAGCATTTAAAATGGGTTAAAAACTAACCGTTGTAGAAAAATCCCATCACAGGGGTCGACTCATGAGTCGACTCATGCCTGGGGGTCGACTCATGGGTCGACCTCTGTGGAAAATCGTCACAGAAGTGAACGAGATCCATGGTTCTGTAAAACTAGCAAAAAGATCCGTAGAGGTCGACTCATGAGTCGACTCATACCTTGGGGGTCGACTCATGGGTCGACTCACAGGTTGTGCCAAGTCTGTGCCAGCCAGGAAAATCAGCGTGCCAGTCATCTCATGTGCCATGAGTCGACTCATGGGTCGACTCATGATTTTCAATCATGCATATCTTTCAAAATACAAGTCCAAAATCAATAAAATTTTCACCATTGGATCATAAATCTTTTGTTCTATCATTTGATACTATCAAATCAGGGTTTTGATAAAATTACAATTTTGCCCCTGAAGAGCAATAAGTCTTTTTCAAGAGAAAATCATTGGTATCCCTTCAACTGCTTTGTAATCATCAAAATCAATCTAAGGAGCAACACCGACAAAACACCAAGGGTGTGCAGCAGGCAAAATAGATGTAGATAGAGCACCGACAGGAGGTCGGGTGCAGAGCAGAGCATCAGGTAGAGTAGTTGTGGAGAGGCATGATATAGCAGTTTGCTCCACAGGAAGCATCCAGAGACGTTGAGGATCCTGGTATTGGTGGACCTGTGATAGGGTCTCTTTGGGGGATTTTAAGAGAGCTTTTGTGAGGATAGCTTCTAGTTGTTAGAGGTTTGTGTACGAAGAGTTGAGAGTGTGAGGATCTTCTCTTGTATTATTTTCTCTTTTATAGTGAAGCTTGCATGCCCCGTGGAAGTAGCACTTGGGCTATTCCGCATACTTGATTGTGTGTCTTATTATATTTTCTTCTTTCTTCCTACTACAACAGGTGGTATCGGATCCTATCCGATAAGTGGTATCAGAGCCACAACAATTAGCATCCGAGCTAGGTGGTGCCAGGATGTTGTCAAGCCACAATAATTGGTATCAGAGCTGGGATTGGTACTAGAGTGTAGATTGCGGTGGTGGTGATCAAGATTAAAGATGGAGAAGATAGATGCAATCAAGGTGAAGATCCATTGCAAAGGATTGATCGATGCTCTCTTGTGCGAAGTGGGAGCCAGTGCGAGGTGGAGCTCTAAGTGGAGGTGAATCGGACACGAGATGAGAGATTCGAGAGGATGATGAGCGATGTCGTCAGGAGGCTACCCCGAATAGATCTCAGATCAGAGGATATAATAGAGATGGGATTGAGCGGCCTGACTCGGCTCCCATGTTTGTCCATCTATAAATAACAGGCGATTGCCCTAGGGTGTGGGGGCGAGATCCAAAAGCTCTTAAAGTTAGGTGGAGACCGAATGTCGAGTTAAGGTGGAGATTGATGGAAAAAATATTTTGAATTCGACCCATAGGAGAGAAAATTCAGATGAGAAGAAGTCTAGCTCGAAGAGCATGTTGCGAGGAGCTCGAAGATGTGGAGCAGTAGGACCTGCAGCACACGGATCAGCGGGGCCTATAATGTGTAGGCCAGAAGGAGGATAGGGGACCCAAGCCCGCGAGCGCTGCCCAGCAGTGCACGGGCTTGGCCTAGGCTCGCATGGGTGTGCGGGCCAGCCCAGCCGACCAAGAGCACGCACAGCTGACCATGAGCACGTTGCCCAAGCCTAGGAGGGAGCACGTGGGCGGTGTAATGCGGTCCATGGTGGACCGCACGAGATTGCATGGTCCATGCAACTATCGTGGACCAACCACGTGGTCCACGCATGGTTCAGGGTGTTTCACGCTAGTTTCTCATGGTCTACCATGATCACACCTTGTTTTGCTCTAATGTTTATGTGGGAGTGCGATCGAATGGCCCGAGGGATGTTGCAGTCTTGATCAGATGGTTGGGAAGTGAGATCTGGCGTGATCTAAAGCCATTTTGCATGATCTAATGGGTAGGAAGCATTATGGCACTGATCAGACGGTCCAGACACTATAGAGTCCAATCAAGAGTTTTTCTTCGATCAGGTTTGGGTGGTGTAGTATATTAGAAGAGTTCCAAACAACCATTGATTAGAAATTCCACCATGGAGGTAGAGTTTGTCATCATTTCTAAGGGTGCTAAGGTAGCTTTCTGGTTTATGCAATTTGTTGTGGAGCTTGGAGTGATGACATAAGATGTCATATAACTCTACTGCGACAACATCGATGCCATAGCTCTGACTAAGAAACTAAGGTCTTACCAGAAGTCTAAGCACGTAGAACAACAATTCCATCAGATTCACAAATATTTCTAGTGTTGAGGTACAGAGAGTTAGACTCCATAGAGAACGTGGTGGACTTGCTCACTAAGTTGTTGTGCCAGTAGGAGACTAAAGCTCATCATAAGAAGATGAGGATTAGGTTGATGGCCAATTGATTTTAGTGTAAGTGGAAGATTATTAGATATATATCCTAAAAGCTCAGTTGGCCAACACATGTAACCTTTCTAGTGGCATAGTTTTGAAATTGAATAAAATAAATAAGATTATTTTGTCATTCATATTGAGTCATGTGTCCATAAATTATCCAAAAAATTAATAGGATGATGACACATATTCTCAAGAGTTGAGAATTTGGGACATATGTTATTAGTGATTAATTCCTAAATACTCCCGATCGATGGATTATCACGAGAATGGTGATTGATCTAATTTGATTGTGTTGGATTTTAATGATGTAGCAGAATATAATTTTTAAAAATTTTTACAAGCATTCAACAATTAAAAGTAAGTTTAACATTTAAACTAGACCACCAAAATACAAAAGCGCTAGAAACATCTTGATGATTACAATAAAATATCATAAGCATGCATAACAAGAGAAGATCAGAAGTCATATACCATCATGAAGACCACGAACCGATAATCTTGAGACCTTCACGAGGCTCCAAAGTAAAAGTCCTCCAATGGTGATCTACACAGGATTAATCAGGGCCCTTCCCAATTAGATATGGTGCTGCAGCCTTCTTCGCAAGCTCGCTGCCGATCATCCTTTGCAAGAATGGATTGCACCAATGCTTGTATACCTTCAAGACCTCTACTATGACCGCTCTAAAATTTTTTTCTCAAAAGATCTCACCACACACAAATCAGATTATAAGTTCAACATATGAACAATCTGATTTTTTGGACAAGCATCTCATGCTTTTCTTTTTCTCTTTCTTTCTTCCTTTCTATTTTTCTCTCCCTTTTTCTTGTCCTTTTCACTTCAGATTTTTTCTAACTTTTTCTCATCTAATCCCACATCTAATTCCAATTTTGGATAGATTTTATCTCATATGGGGTGCCCCTTATATAAGGTATGAAGGGGCACCACATAATTCCCAAGGGGTGCCAACTCTTAGCATCTCTTATACATTACACTCACCAAATTAATTTTTACATGGAAACTAAAGCATAATGGCATGGAATAAGAAGTGTTTCATCTATAGAAGGACTCTTCCTTAGTGTGAAAAAATCAAAACACCATCTTATGGCACGTGGAAAAAGAAATGATGGAAGAATTCAAGAGTCCTTAACAATTAAGACTCTTCCATATGTCACGTATATATGTGGCATCTATTTAATTTGTGACATTCAATTTTCTTTCAAGAGAAGGACTCCTCCTTCTTATCTGTGCCTTCAATCCCAAGGGCCATCCCATGACACGAGGAACTAAAAAGAATGTGTAGAAATAATGGAAGGAATTAAGAGTTTGACATGAAATGGACTCTTCCATTTCTTTGCATGAAAAGAGGAGACGCCCCAAATAAATTTGGCATGGAGTTCCTTATTAGAGAAGGACTCCTTCTCTTTCATGCCTAGATTATCCCAAGGCACCATTTGATGGTGCACAAATTAATGGGACGTGTGAAACATGGTAAGAAAATTAAGAGACTTTATTAAGAAGGACTCTTCCTTCTTAATGCCATAAATTAAATGGGCGTGACATATTTTGTGCGTGTGGATATGGTGTGGAGGAGGTTTATTCACATGAAATTCTTCCATTAAAAACTAGATAAACCACTTAACAAATAGATGGTTCAAACCTAATCACATTAGGTCAAAGCAACAAGACAAAATTTAGCACAAACACATTTGCACTGAACCCAATTAGAAACTTAGATTAATTCATGTGCTAGAAATTCAATTAATCCATTGGATTTATAATAAATCTAAATAGATTAGACCAAGACCAAATTTTTACTGTGTGTGATCCATTGGATTCTAAATCTAGCTAGCAGTGGATCCAAATTCTCGACGTAACCCTAATCTGATTAGATTAGGTCAGCTCAAGAGTCCTAATCAACTAGGACTCTTCCTAATTGATTCTTGAATTAAATTCTTTTAATTTTGATGAGTTTATAAGTCAAGATTGATATCTAGCAATATGTCATGACTATCTGAAAGATTTAAAATTTGATGAAAATATCAAAATTATCCTTCCATGATGAGTTACCGTGCAATTCAATTCTTCGATCACACAATATTCTGAAAAAGCCATGGGTATAAAAATATGTCAAATCCAAATACCTATCCATATGTGTCTCGATCTGATGATGATGAATCAATTGATGAATCAATAAAAATATTTTCTACTATTCATCTCTACTCTGGCCAGAGACTCTCAGAGTCATCATCCTATGAGATCACATAGGATGTTCTCTCCTCCTACAAAGAGTGACCGATTCCTTATTGACCACTCACAATTTTCATGCATATTTTACTATACCCAGAATATCCTACACACATCTCAAAGTGGTGTACTAAAGAATAAACCAAAGTAAGGGTCTATGTACAGAAGGTACCATGATGATCTTAGATCAAAGGATCACATGTACCACTCCTACTGAAGAACCATCTATTGACATGCTGTAAGGCTCCATCAGATGTTCTTCCTGTGGGTCAGTTCAGTGAACTCATTCTCTAATGAGTACCTACATCCTTGTATTAGTGTCACTATATAAGTGATTGTGAGATCAACCACCCTCTTCATTGAGCATGCATAGGATGTACCAGTCTTACCGATATCATCGATCTCTGACTCGATGATTCAATGATTAAAAATATTTTAGATTGAAACTATCAAAATTTTAGATCTCACTGACATGATCTCATCATGGTTCTAAAATCATTATCCTAATCTATGAGGTTTATCATAATCATAAAAATATGATGCAGCAAATGATAAAACATAATACCTCATAAATAAAAAAACTAATGTCATGCAAATGAGTAGGAAGATATCATATAAAAGTTTCTTCACATCTCCATATGATTGGCTTGTAGGACACTATTCTTTCAATCTCCCACTTGCACTAAAATCAATCATCCCTATACCTGATGCCCATGCAATCAGGGTGGCAAACACACTGCTGCTGTGTAAGGCTTAGTAAATTGGTCCTATTATACTGTTCTTTATATGTACTCATTTTATGATCAAATCATGAATGAGGTGAAAGTGCTTAGGATATGCGTGAGTACCTAGTGAGACCACATCTAACTCAGTGATGAACCCTTTCATCAGGCAACTTTCCTTAGCATCCTTTACTAACAGTATTTAACTGAGTTTAATACAGTTTGCTGTTTGAAACTCTTCCAATTTACTGCGTCTCTTGTACTTCTCAAGTACTTTGAGAATATTTTTTAAGATTTTTCAAAGATCCTATCATGGATCTGCCTGAAATCAATGATTATGTACAAAACATAAATCACATCAGGCTAGGTACATTGAATATATGGGTAAGTAAACTTCTTTACATCCATTCATGTTGAACACCCTCAACATAAATTTTATGTACCTAGACTGGGACAAGCCCAGCATCCACTTATATCTATCCCTATAGATGCCTAGTATATTGGATGCTTAACCCAAGTCTTTTTCCATGAAAACTTTTGTGACAAGTATATCATTAACCGAGTGCAATATTAGGACTACCTTCCCAATATACTGTATGTCAACCACATACATAACAAGAAATTAGTGGGACTTCCACTTGTCTTCTTGCACACACACATGGTTCTTTATATTTAATAAAGTCAAATATTTTGATTATCTCATCAAAAATAGAAGTACCTACTCTTCAAGACCTGTCATAATCTATAAATGAATTTGCCCTCTCACTAGAGACAAACTCTCTAGATAGTGTGTGGCAATAGCAAAAATCTAGATTGACATCCCTGATAGCAACCTGTTGGGTCATACCCATAGATACTTTAACCATAGTCCATACTTGGTTGATGTACAAGGAGTTCATTTCGGATGTCATGATTTCAGGCCTACTATTAGAGTCTCTACTCATGACTATCTCTGAATAGGTCAAAAAAATATCATTCTTAATGACAAACCCATATTTGAGTGGTACATTACACACTCAAATTGACCTTCAGTTAGGAGGTGTGTCATGGTCGTGTCTCATCAATGAGCATATCTGGTTGAAGATCAACTTGTGGACACTCCACAGGTTAGGATAATTCATAGATCTTGAACTTCTCAAGTTCAATTATCCTCCCACTATCTCCTTTTTAGAATTTTTTTTTTCAAAAAACTGACATACCTACTGATAAAACACCTTTTATCCAGTAGGATGGTAGAAATAGTATCACATACTACTCTTAGGATAATC
This sequence comes from Elaeis guineensis, assembly GCF_000442705.2. Classification (NCBI taxonomy): domain Eukaryota; kingdom Viridiplantae; phylum Streptophyta; class Magnoliopsida; order Arecales; family Arecaceae; genus Elaeis; species Elaeis guineensis. The sequence continues at coordinate 20,858,985 of NC_026008.2, read as the reverse complement.
TATAAACTTATATAAAAATCTGTTCTAGCATAAAACTTATTTACATCAACTCTTTTCACATAAGTTGGGCAACCTGCATCTTTGCCCCTTTTTCATATCTCATATGGAGTGCTAGTTACAGATTTAGACGATATCTAATTCAAAATATATGTAACAAATTTTAGGGCATATCCCCAAAATGAGAATCAAAATTTGTGAAGCATATTTAAGGAACACACCACATCTCATATGAAGTATCCATCTCTGGGTTGAGATATTATTAATCTCCAAACATCCATATGTTCAAGACCTAATAATTTGCTCATGCCTTTTCCCATGTCAAATAAATGGGATCTTGATCATTTTATCCATGAGACAAGATTTATAAGTTCTATATGATTCAAAATTATACAGACAAAGAACTCTTCTTTATATTACTTGTTTATTTTTGACTCACAAAAATGACCAACTTGGCAATACCAGAGATATGTGACCATCACATATTCATTACTTGTTTCCATCAACAAGAAGAACAACATCATTGAGTGACAAAAATATAAGACCATAACCATAAAATTTATCAGAAGGAGAGTAATTTTTACTCTTTATATTAATTTCAAAATCATGCTATAATAGCAAAGATTCGAAATAATATTTCTGATAAATTTAGACATGTAACAACGGTCTATAAGTTTCTAAACTTTGCTAGAAGGTAACATAGGTTCCTACAGCTTTAGCATGAATGGACTATCTATCAGTGCTAAAAGGTAAGTAGTCACCTCACTTCAGCTTTATAGGTTCAGCAATACTTTGCCTAAGTAGAACCTATATAAGATATCACATACCCAAAATTTTAAAGCTGAAACACTCAATGATAATTAGTTTGTATCATATACAAATTATAGCAGATGCAACTTGTGTATTCTGCCATTGCTTCATATTTGCAAGACAACTCTTACAATTTATCTCTAATGCTCATTTTTACTGTAATAAAATTAAATACCCTTAGTGAAGACATTCTTCACCTTTATTTCTTCAACCATTCTATGAAGTTTGATCAATTTTAAAAAATACTATGCAATGATAGTAAAGATGCATATGTGTATATAAGAACATAGAAAGACTACTCATGATGACATGCATAATTTAGATGAGATTTTTATCTAATTGTGTCTTCCATTATTTTAACAAATTTTATAGCCCTCAAGTATGAAAATGAGAAACTTATCATGAAGTTTTTTAGTGGGTTTGAGATCTCAATTTTTCATAAAAAATCTTGTGGATAGCACAACAAGCTCCTATGAGTTCAATGGTAGGTAATTCTTTATCAATTGCATCTCATGCAACTCTCAACATAACTTTTGCCTCTAAAATACTTATAGTCTTATGGATAGTACAACAAACTATAATATTTTAGTTAAATTATATCCTTCGATCTTATATGGTCATATCTGAATAATACTATTCTTGTGGATAGCACAACAAGACAATACTACCAGAATATGCCATAAGCATCACTCAGTCAACATCATATCAATCTTTATAGCAAGCCTTGTGGATAGCATAACAAACTTATTGCAGCTTTGACATACTCTATTGACTAAGTATGAGCTAAGTACCATTAGCTTCATTATGTACCAAGATATTATTAAATCAGTCCTCACAGCAAGCCTTGTAGATAGTATAATAAGTCTACTATGATTCTTGACATAATACTGACTTAGCATGAAGGAAGGCATGGGTAGTGTTCTTAACATTTCACCATTATGACTTAATATAATTTAAATGAGGAACTTAGGTCTCATGCACATCCAAAACATATATTAATGCATCATATGCAATGTAAATTCTAATTCCTAACTACCAACAAGTAAGAGCATAAAAAGAAAACCTAATGGTTATGGACTTTAGAAAAATCATCTGAGCCACAGGATAATCTATGGGTCTAATCCTAGGTGCATCATTGATTGAACCATCTCATGGTCAATTTTAATACGTCTCCACTCTCCAATTGCCTCATAATCTTGTCTTCATTTTCATGAAGCCTACCATGAATGCTTAATCTTTATTTGAAAATAGAAAGAAATAATTTCTATCTATTCTCAAATAATTTTTTTTCTATAATTTTACATCAACATGTAAAAAATCTCAATCAATAGTTAAGAACATACAGAAAAAAAGTATAGCTGATAACACAATGCATCAGGGGCACCCAGCTCCTATTGCAACTCTTGCAGATGTATTTATATAATCAGTGAATAGGGAAGCATTCATGCATACATCCATCACATGGATGAACCCATAGTCTATAACCACTCAACATGCATTTTATAATAATTATAAAATAAAATAACAAATATCTCATGTTATCTTAGTTATGATATCATTCAGACATATGTCAATAGAGATGTTTTAAATATATGGGTATAGGACCTATCCAGGATTTTTGATTTGGGTTCAACACTTGACCTAATTTTTAATTTTAAGTCAATTCATTTTGTCATTCATTTGAGTCGAGTTAATCAAATTCTAGGTTAACACTAATCAATTAGGTAAGCATAGATTCGATCAACCATGACTCAAACCCTAATCAAATTAGGTAAATGATAATTTGATCAATCTAAATTAAATATGATTTCTAATCAAATTAGAACTATGAATTTGATTAAATCTATAATCATTAATTCTAAATACATTAGATCAAATAAATTATAGTTAAACAAATTCATCGATAAAAATCCTAATCCATGTCTGATGCATCCTTTCCATGATCCAAATTTTTGTGGTTCCACACACACCTTGGGCAACTATCAAGATGGTCGACCCATAATGGTAAGTGCCCAATAACATGGTGGTCGGTGCTTGGATCTTAGGAAAATGCATCAAATGCAAAAATCCTAAGTTTTGGCAATGTACATCTATATGTAGCATTTCAAGGCTCCACACATCACATGCATTGGATTTCAATTCCATCGAAAATTAGATCATTGGATCTAATCTAAAACTTATCACACAAGTCTAAAAATCATGAAAATTATATATTCAAGGTTCGATCATGGATTGATAATATTTATCATTTATAAAAATATATTAAGAACATCAAGTAAACATCAATCAGAAAATCTGATTTTGACATAGTTTGAATTGGATCTAATCCATATCACAAAAATAATATTAAATTTAATTGAATCAGTCAAGGGTGGCTCTGATACCACTGTTGGGTTCCAATAATGTAGTAAAATATAAATTTTAAAAATTTTTATAAGCATTCAATAATTGAAAATAAGTTTAACATTTAAACTAGACCATCGGAACACAAAAGCCCTAGGAACACCTTGATGATTACAATCAAATATCGTAAGCATGCATAAAAAGAGAAGATCAGAAGTCATATACCATCATGAAGATCATGAACTGATAATCTTGAGACCTTCAAGAGACTCCAAAGTAGAAGCCCTCCAATGGTGATCCACACGGAATTGATCAGGGCCCTTCTGAATTTGATATGGTGCTGCAACCTTCTTCGCAAGCTCACTACCGATCGTCCTTCACAAGAACAGATTGCACTAATACTTGTATACCTTCAAGATCTCTACTATGACCTCTCTAGAAATCTTTTCTCAAAAGATCTCACCATACATAAATCAGATTATAAGTTCAACATATGAATAATCTGATTTTTTGGACAAGCATCTCATACTTTTCTTTTTCTCTTTCTCTCTTCCTTTCTATTTTTTTCTCCCTTTTCCTTATCTTTTTCACTTCAAATTTTTTTTAGCTTTTCCTCATCTAATGTCACATCTAATGCTAATTTTGGATGGATTTTATCCTATATGGGGCACCCCTTATATAAGGTATGAAGGGGCGCCACATAATTCCCAAAGGGCACCAACTCTTGGCATCCTTTATACATTACACACACCAAATTAATTTTTGCATGGAAACTAAAGCATAATGGTATGGAATAAGAAGTGTTTCATCTACAAAAGGACTTTTTCTCTATGTAAAAAAATCAGAATGCCATCTTATGGCATGTGGAAAAGGAAATGGCGGAAGAATTCAAGAGTCCTTAACAATTAAGACTCTTCCATATGTCACATATATATGTGGCATCCAATTAATTTTTGGCATTCAATTTCCTTCCAAGAGGACTCCTCCTTCTTATCTATGGCCACAATCCCAAGGGTCATCCCATGACTCGAGGAATTAAAAAAAATGCATGGAAATAATGAAAGGAATAGCACAAACACATTTGCACTGAACCCAATTGAGAACTTGGGTTAATTCATGTGCTAGCAATTCAATTAACCTATTGGATTTATAATAAATCTAAATAGATTAGACCAAGATCAAATTTTTATTGTGTGTGACTCATTGGATTTCAAATCTAGCTAGCAGTGGATCCAGGCTCTCGAGTAATCTTAATCTCCTCCTATAAGGAGTGACCGTTTCCTTATTGATCACTCACAACCTTCATGCACACTTTATCATATCCAAAATATCCCACACACATCTCAAAGTGGTGTGCTAGGAAATAAACCAAAGTAAGGGTCCATGTACACAAGATACCATGATGATTTTAGGTCAAAGGATCACATGCACCACTCCTACTGAAGAAGCATCTGTTGACATGCTGCAAGGCTCCATCAGATATTCTTTCAGTAGGTCAGTTCAGTGAACTCATTCTCTAATGAGTACCTACATTCTTGTATTAGTGTCACCACACAAGTGATTGTGAGATCAACCATCCTCTCTATTGAGCATATATAGGATGTACAAGTCTTATCAGTATTATCAATGTTTGACTTGATGATCCAACGATTAAAAATATTTTAGATTAGAACTATCAAGATTTTAGGTCTCACTGGCATGATCTTATCATGGTCCTAAAATCATTGCCCTAATCTATGGAGTTTATCATAATCATAAAAATATGATGCAGCAAATGATAAAACACAATACCTCATAAATAAAAATAACTAATGTCATGCAAATGAGTAGGAAGATATCATAGAAAAATCCTTTCGCATCTCCTTGCGATTAGCTTGTAGGATACTATTCTTTCAGATTGGTGCATGGATCACTTTTTTTTGGATAGATGAGTCTGAAGTCTATGGTGTGGGGACACTGGAGCGAGAGTGCAGGTGATTGTTAGAGAATAATAGTATCGAGCGTGACCAACATGAGTAGTCACATGGATGTCTATCTACTTGTCAGTGACATAATCGACACTGCAGTGTGTGAGTAGTCCTCAGACTTGCGGTGCCTTGGCTGCTTATAGTGGGGTTGCTGTAGTTTGACTACACATAAATGAAGAAAAAATTTTATTCAATCAGATAAGATATCAGGAAGAAGGAAGAGATTTTTAATTTAAAATTTTTATGACTCTTATGAAAGTTATCTCGATACGTAGTAAAAAATTGATCGAGATTGATTGATTCTTGAAGATCATTGCTCTACGAGATCCGAATGTCTAGACCCTTTACTTCGCTTGCATGCCAAACAATGTAAGAGAGATGGATGAAGAATTCTTTAGGAGGGAAGGAGAGGAGAGGCTTGAGATTAGATCTTTGAGTTAGGAAGGAGCTCACATACCACACCACAAAGGGAGATGGAGGATGCCCAAGATGAGAGAGATGCCCAAGGAAAGGGGATGCCCAAGGTGATCTCACGCCTAGATCACTTCTTAATTGCTTGCTTGATTGATTTTTCTCTTCTCCAAATCCCTCCTTAAATAGATAAGAGGTTCTAGATCAAATCAAATACCTTTGTGGGTTAGGAATAGGACTCTCTAAGTTTGAATCAAATCCAAACTACCTAAACCATGAGGATTCCTAAAGGAAGTAGGAGAGGCACAAACTTGCACCTCTCTCCTTATGCCGCATGCCTAAGGGGACTCCTCCTCCATCTTGATCAGCCACTAGATGAGATAATTCAAAGAAAATATGGCTTAGTATATCAAATCTGATTTGGTTCAAATTTGGATTCAATTCAAATCCAATTCGAATCCGATTCGAACCAACTTCGAAAAGACTGCTAATCCTAATTTAATAGGATTTAGGTTCAAGTCCAACTTGGATAATTAACCCAATTTAGCTACAATAAAATCAAGCCTAATTAGATCTGATCTAAAGTGATTAGGATTTGAATCCAATCTCTTATAATTTTTTGAATCATTGATTTGATCAAATTCATCTCCGAAATCAAACCTGCACCTCATGTGCAGTGCTAGCTGCACATAGTTAGTGTTTAATTCTATATGACCCATAACTTAATCCTCAATTAAGTAAATTTATATATTCCATTAAGTTTCATACTTTCAAATTGAATACATAGATATTGGATCAATTCTTTCCTATGTAGTTTGACTTTGTGCATGATTCTATAGGTTCAAACACTAAGCTGGTAGTATAAAAACTCCTTCTTATACTAATCGAAGTGATCATCTAGCAATGATACCCGACATCCTGATAGGTCAAATAATTGTAAAGCAACATTCAAGAATCTCAGCATATGATTATCACATAATTCATCCCTTTAACCCTAATGCTCAGGATGATCTAGGGTTAAACTGTCAATCCTGGATTAGTCATCCACATTGTATTTTAATCTTTTTCAAATTCTGTGACAGATCACATAGATTACCCTGGCCAAGATTTTATTGGATTGAGATACAGTGATGCATTAACTCTTATAATCCAGAGGGATCAATTCTATCTTGACTCACACACTGACTTCATAAGTACTTGACTGCACCTAGTAGCTTTCTGTTACTATATTAGAAATATAGGTAGTTCGATATCAAAGCATAGTGAGTTGCTTGTAAATCATCTTGGTGATATCAAATTAGATAGACACTTATGTCTACATCATTCACGAGCTGCTCTTGACAGCAGAGCATTCAGCAAATGAGTCACTGTTCGATGATGATGCACTCCTATATCTCACCTATATGCCATACTAGTGTCTCAACACTCTTTGATTAAAAGGACAACCAACCCATATGGCACACAATGATCTATCCTTGATAAACGTTATTATCATTCTTAATAATGTATTATTTGATCGTGAACAAGTTTGAGAATTATTCGATAAATCCTCCTTTATCGATTATATTATAGTTCTAATGACTTCATCATAACACAAGAGTTCAAAAGAAGATATACTTTTATAATGAACTTACCAAAAATAATTTTTATTTATTAATAATTTATATATAAATTGTAAAAAGCTCAATCATCTATAGATAGATAATTGACTTTAGGATATAATTTTTAATAACTCCCACTTGGACTAAAGCCAATCAGGACTGTATCTAATACCCATCTTCCACTTATGATCATCGAACTCTTTGTCGTTGAGAGCTTTAGTGAAGGGGTCAGTTAGGCTTTTCTTTCCATCAATTTTCAGTAGCTCGATGTCATCTCGATCAACGATCTCATGGACAAGGTGATAGCGACGTAAAATATGTTTGGTTCTCTGATGGAACTTGGATTTTTTGGCTTGAGCGATGGCACTAGTGCTGTCACAATACAATAAAGCTGGACCTTCAACTGAGGAAACCACTTCAAGTTCACAGATAAACTTTCTCAACTAAATAGCTTCCTTTGCAGCATTGGATGCCATAATGTATTCTACTTCGTATACTGAATCAGCTATTATGTACTGCTTGAAAATTTTTCAGTAGATCGCTCCACCATATAAAGTGAAAATGTAGCTAGATATACTCTTGCTGTCATCATGATCTGACTAAAAAATAGAATCAATATATCCCACAAGTTTAAAGTCAGTATCTCCATAGATTAACTATTGGTTCTTAGTATTTATCAAATACTTAAGGATTGTCTTTACAACTTTTCAATAGTTCTCACTTAGATCAGACTGATACTTACTTACTACCCCTAGCAAGTAGGCCACATCTGGCCTCATACATGTCATAGCATATATGATAGATCCCACTATCGAGTCATATGTGATTCTACTCATACGCTCTTTCTTAAGGAGTTGTCGGACAATCCCTTTTAGAGAGAGTAATTCCTTTGCCTATTGATAGATAGTCCTTGAAATTTTTCATGCTGAACCATTTCAGCATGATATTAATGTATGTAGATTGGGACAATCCAAGCAACCTTTTAGATTATCTTTGTAGATCTTCATCTCTAGGATATAGGATGCTTCTCCTAAATCCTTCATGGAGAACTGTGATGATAACCACAGCTTTACACTTTGTAAAGCAGGGATGTCATTTTCTATTAATAGTATATCATCTATATACAATATAAAAAATATGACCATAGAACCATTAGCCCATTTATAGATGCAATGCTCCTCTCCATTCTTAATGAAGCCATATATTTTGATCATCTTATCAAAATGTATGTTTCAACTTCGAGAAGTTTGCTTCAATCCATAAATGGACCTGTTTAGCTTGCACACTTTAGATTCGTCTATGGATGTGAATCCTTCAGGTTGTATCATATACACCTCTTCTTCTAACTCTCCATTGAGAAAATCGATTTTGACATCTATTTGCCAGATCTCATAATCTAGGTGTGCCGCTATAGCAAGCATAATCTGAATGGAATTGAGCATTGCCATAGGAGAGAATATCTCGTCATAGTCAATACTATAATATTGATAATATCTCTTGAAAACTAAACAGATTTTATAGGTCTCTACTTTTCCATCTGCTCCTTTTTTCCTTTTGAAGACCCATTTACATCTTATGGGTTTAATCCTTTTGGATGGATCCACAAGTATCCATACACCATTGATCTTCATGGACTTCATTTCGTATTTCATGGTATTTAATCATTTCTCAAAGTTGGGCCTTTGCATGGCATCCATATAGATAATCAGATCCTCATCATTCTCATCTAGTTCGATAGGATCATCATCTCGGATCAAGAAATCATAGTATCTGTCTGGTTGATGCAGTACTCTATCAGATCTCCTTAGTGGTGCCTCTATAACAGGCTCCGAATTTGATTCTCTAATCAAATCTGGTTTTATATTTCTCTTCAAAGGTGTCTGATTTTCTATCTCATGAACTTCATCAAGTTCAATCTTAGTGGCATCAGTTCTTTCTCTAAGAAACTCTCTTTCTAAAAAAATTATCCTATTGCTGATGAACATCTTTTGTTCTTCAGTGAGGTAGAAATAGTATCCTTTTATTTTCTTTGGGTATCCTACAAATAAGTACTTATCGGATCTAGGTCTAAGCTTATCTGTCTTTAAACATTTGACATAAATTAGATATCTCCAAATCCTAAGGTGTGAGAGTACTGGCTTACATCTTGTCCATATCTTATATAGAGTTTTATTTATAGACTTGCTTGGAACCCTATTCAGTACATAGCATGTAGTTTTCTAGAGCGTATCTCCTAAAGGAGATGACAGAGTAACAAAGCACATCATGGATCAAACCATGTCTAACAGTATTTGATTCTTCCTTTCTGACATCCCATTGTGTTGCGGTGTCCCTGAAGAAGTCCATTGTGAGAGAATCTCATTCTTTTCTAGATATGTCAGAAACTCATTTGAAAGGTATTCACCTCCTCGATCTGATCGAAGAGTTTTAATACACTTCTCAGTTTATTTTTCTACTTTATTATGGAATCATTTGAATACTTTAAATGATTTAGATTTATGCTTCATAAGATAGACATATCTATATCTAGATAGGTCGTCAGTGAAGGTAATGAAGTAAATATACCCATCTCTAGCACTTGTGCTCATGGGTCCACATACATCATTATGTACTAGACTTAGAACATTAGTGGCTCATTCATTTTTTTCTTTAAAAGATGATTTTGTCATATTATCAAGAAATAAAGATTCACAGATCAGTAATAATTCACAATTATCAATATCGAGGATTCCCTCTTTAGTTAACTTGTCCATCCTATTCTTGTTCACATGACCTAGCCGACAATGCCAAAGATAAGCATCACTGACATTATCTACTTTAGGATATTTATTAGATATGTATATTATACTAATAGACTGTGATAGTTGGTATATGCCATGTTTTAATTATTCATGTAAAATTATAGTACCATTCAAAATGATATCATAAAATTCATCCTTTATTAAAAAGCTGAAACCAATTTTGACCAAAAGGCCTACAGAGATGATATTTATCAAAAAAGAAGGACAATAATGACAATCATCTAACATGACAATCCTAGACTCAAAAATAAGCTGAATAGTCTCAAAAGCTAAAACTGGAACAAGACTTCCATCTCCAACATTCAGAAACCGTTCGTCGTCTCTGAACTTTCTACTAATCTGAAGTCCCTACAACAAATTATAAATATTAATTGGACTTTTGATATCCAATACCCAGTTAGTAGTATCACACATAAAAAAATTATAAGAAATTATCATATAAGTACTTTATCCAGCAACAGATTGCTGCTTTCTCTTGTTCGGCCTGTTGGGGTCAAGAGAGGCTATATACTAAGGACAATTCTTCTTCCAGTATCTTAGCTTTTTGGAGAAGAAACACTCTATTTGGCTCTTATCAACCTTCAACTTTTTGCTCTGACTGGGCTTTGGAGCCCCAGCATGCTGCACCTTCTTCTTATTCTTCTTCTTCTCTTTCTAAAAGGGATAGCGTCCAAAAGAAGAACCATCCACCACGTTCACCAGCTCCTTTTGAAGCTAGTTATCCTTCTCAAAGGTCTGTAGTAATCCTAACAAACTATGGTAGTTTACTGCAGTCTTAGTTATTCTATAATGACTAAGAAAGGATTGATAGAACTTAAGCAAAGAATTCAAAATCGTATCTTTTTCTAGTTGCTCATGAAAATCTGAGTTTGCTCAGACGCTCGATCTACTCGATCATGTGTAGTACATGATCAGTGATCGGTGCCTCTTCCCTTATCCATGCATTGAAGATAGCACAAGATATTTTGTGCCTCTTAATGTCATCAAGAGTGTCAAAGGACTCATTCAATATTTAAAAGATTTTCTCTGATTGAGCATCTTCAAATTTATGATTGAACTCATCATTCATAGCCTCCCTCATAATGCAATGCATAGTGACTCGATCATTGAGTCACTTCTGGTAAGTATCTCTGACCGCACCACAAGCATCGGGATAGGCTCCTCAGGTGCCAGATCTGTAAGTACATACAAGATTCTCTCATGTTCCAAAATAATCTTGAGCTTTCGATACCAACTATCAAAATTAGATCTGGTGAGCTTGGTATTGTCCACCACCGAGCAGAGCGATAAAGTATTAGCCATTGCTAAAAAAAATAAGATCTTATTAGTATATAAATTATTTAATCTTAAAAACTTAGACTTTAGTCTAATGGTACTCTCACTATTTTATATAAATTGATAGCCTCTACCTCTAATTCAAGAAATTACATTAATTCCTTAGCAGGTACTAGAATCCATACAGATTGCACACAGGCTCGAGTTTGCTTGGCCAATCCCTGTGCATCTATGGGTAGGTTCTTAACTAATTATTTTTTTAAATAATTTTTAATAATATATTTTACCTCAGACTTTTCTTCAGCAGGTGTATACATCTCCACTGAAAATTTTGATTAGGTCTAACTATTAACATGACCATACTGTAGGATCAGGTAGGGGTTTCATGCATGCATTTCAAAATTTTCAGTGAAAGAACATTAGATTAAACTATTTAATCTATAAATACATACTTAAGATTTGATCTTAAAATTCTTATAAATAGATTTATAATATAAATTTATATGCATAAAAATCTGAATCTAATATTACAAACATTTGAACAAGAACAACAATTAGTGATAGATCTAATCTACCACTTCTAGGGATCCAAACCCAATACCTAAATGTGGGTAGTCGATCTCCATAATTGAGAATGTAGATCTGAAAGTCCTCTCTGGTTGCTCATAGCCATACAAGCATCCGGCCTCTACGAATGATCCACACGAAGTCCTCGGATCGATCAGCCCTCCACAGGAGTGCTAGCTCGCGCAATCAGCTTTTGATGATAAATTTGATTTGATCTCTTCCTTTGATCACCTCAAACTTTTTTGATGTCGAAGATGAATTAGAGGAGATGCTAGATGGTGAAGAAAAATCTAATGAAAACTCTTTTCTCATTGATTTTTCTCTCATCCAAAATCCTAGAACAGTTCTAGGTCGCTCACCCGAGAGGAGATCGGTCTCCTCTTTTGTTCATGCCAAAGAAGAAAGAAACCCACCCAAACCTCATGCCCCAAAGAAGTATTTTTGACCCTCTTTTTCTCTGATATCTCACAGTGAAAAGCTCTCTTAGTTTGGCATACAAAATTATAGCCTTTTTATAGTTATCGCACAAACCAGATAAGACAGGATAAGGGGTGGAGTTTGTTGCAATTCAAATCATTTTGAATTTCAATTTGACTTCAATTTTTTTTCACCCTTATCAGACTTAAAGAGAAACTTACTAAAGAAAATTAGACTAAAAAACCATCGAGAAGACTTTCTTTTCTCGCACACAATGAGCCCCTCCAAAAATAGCCAACGTGTGGAGGATATGGATAAGATTTTAAGTTGAAATTTAAATCATTTTGAATTCAAATCAAAACCAACCAATTCCTATCCTTAATAGATGACAAAATAAGGGTAATTTTTTAGTTTTCTCACATACAAACTAATTTTTTGCAGTGAGAAAAGGCATGAGACAATTTGGGTGGCGCAAGGGAGAGAGTCCCACTCATTTGGGACTCTAGGATTTAACCAATTAGATTTTTTTCAAACCCAATCCAATTAGATTCAAATAAAATATGATAAATATAATCTAATTAGGCTCCTATAATCTCAATTAAATTTAATCAAATCAATAAATAAATTGAGTCATAGATCCGATCAAATCAAGATCATTTCTCTCTTACCGATTAGGTCATCTCATAACCTAATCAGACTTGACCATATTGAATTCAATTCAATCAAACTTGATCTAGACTTTAATGCTCAATCAAATTGAGCTAATTAGTGATCTAATCACTAATTAATCTTTCATTAATAATAGAGTTCAAGTCTAGTGGGACTCTTCTCTAGAGTTCCCATCCAGTGGGACTCTCTAGTAGAGTCCCCATCCAGTGGGACTCTTCAGATTAGCCATGTGATCGAAGAGAAACTTCTAATGTGTGTGACTCCATAAGTTCAAATCTAAGTTGGTAGTACAGAAACTAATTTCTGTACCAATCAGAGTAACCATCTAGCAATGGTGCCCGACGTCCGATAGGTCGAATGTATGCAAAGCAACACTCAAGAACCTATCTGGATATAGTTACCATATAATTCATCCCTTTGACCATTGATGTTAGGATGACTTAGAGTTTAAACTGTCAACTCTTAATAGTATATCTATTATGTGTCTCAATTTAATAAATCTTGTGACTCCTCATAAGGATTGCCCTGACCAAGGTGTTACTAAATTGAAACACAAAGCATTCTCTCCAATCTCTTGGAGTGGTCATGTCACACCCTCGATCCAAAATCGTGAGCAGGAGGTCACGACAACCACCACATACTTATGAAGAACTCTCTCCATAAGCATGCAAGGCATCTCATCATGATATCAATGCATCATAGCGGAATAAATTCAAATAATTATTATTCAACTTTAATTCAAGTAATTAAATCAAATTTTTACATCCAATAAAATTTTACTAAAAATAAAATAATAGATCTAAGTTCAATGAAGTTGACAATACTAAATCTTGCCTCTAAAAGCTCTGTCCTAATATTATTTCTCATGCTCGTAATTAATTATCTAAATCTAAAAAATAGAAAGAAAGGTAATGAGCTAGACAGTCCAGTAAGTAACAAATATCTCTACTAGATATTTCAGATATTATATAATTTTTAAGAATAATATTGCAAATAAACATAAAAATATATTTTATGCTGATTTAATGTAAATCCAATCTTTTCAAATATTCATATATAATATAATTATAAATCCGATTCGATTCAAAATACTCGTAACTCAACAGCCTCGACTATGACTAGCGTTTAACCCCCATTGACGGGATCCACTGAATACTAGCGCACAACCCCCACTGACAGAGTCCACCAAACACCAGCGCACAACCTCCACTAGCAGGGTCCACTAAATACCGATGCACAAATCCCACTGACAGAGTCCACTGAGTACCAACGTATAATCTCCATTGGCAGGGCCCACTGAAACATAGTTAGGCTGAGAGCATAAATCCGATCTGTATCAAAATACTTTTGTATCATAACATATCATAATTTCTATTGAACATATGTATAATCAATAAACTCATAGTATTTCAGAATTACTTTTCATTCAAAATATAATTTCATAAATCATGCATAATTTTAAAGAATAATTATTTACTTTCAGAACAAATATGAAATATCTCGAGAAGATGATTTATTACTTATCTTTCACAGATCACTGAATGAATAGATTGATTTATCTCTAGGAGATTTTTCAGTGTCTATTATCCAAAATTATATTCTTGTATTAATTTTATTTCAAAATTAAATTTAACAAATCACAGATCAAAACCCTACTTGGGATTGGACTCTTCACTAAACTCGATCAGAATCATCAAAAGGAAGTCAATCACTATGCTAATCTTAGAAAGATAACTTTGAAGGAGAAACATCTATCAAGAGAGAGAAATAATTTAGAGAGAGAAAATTCTAGAGAGAGAAAATAAGGGTTCAGATTGAAGAAAGAGAGAGAAGAGAGAGAAACTCTCTCTTATTTTTATTTTATTATTTATTTATTTTTTGCTTTTTTTTCTTTTTTTTCTTTTCTTTTTTTTTCTTTTTCTTTTTCTTCCTTCTTCTTGTGGCCTCCCATGGGTGAAACAGGTGAAACAAGTTACCGTGAGGTCCCCTCATAAGGTTGGCTGACCGACGGCCAATCGGTATGGGAATGGCTGACAGTTGGAGGAGAGCGCACCGCCGTCAAAAGGAACCCGAAACTATGGCTGGCGGCGACCACCGGCGTCCCAAAAACTAGAGAAAAAATCAAACCTTTACTTTGACAAAATTCAATGACCTCGATCGCTGACGAGCATGCATGTTGGCACGGGAAGGAAGGAAGAGAGGAGAGAAAGAGAACCATATGCTTACCTTGAGCTCTAGCGACCTCTCCAGTGAGAAATCGTAGCGAGCACGGTGATGATTTTCATGGGCGATTTCTGATGATCTTCGCCGTTTTGCTCCAAGATTTTTCGATGGGAGGAAGGGGGAAGGGTCCCCCCCTTAAATAGAGCCAGAGGGGAGGAGTTTGACTCCTCCCCGACGAGCTTTTCCGACTCCGATTAGGAGTCATCGGTGGTGGAAGAAGACTCCTGCAGGGAGTCTTCAATTTTTTTTTCTTTTTTTTGGGGCTTTTGGATTTAAGACCCAACAGGTCGGGTATTACATTCTTCCTCCTTAAAAATAAATTTCATCCTCAAAATTTTTTTTTTCTGCTTAAGTCTTCAAAAATTTAGATTACTTTTACGTTAAATCATGTCATCCTCTAATTTCAAAATTAGATCTTTTATCATAATATCTATCAAATCAAATTACTATTTCGATCAGTTTGAGAATAATTCAGACTACTATACTCCCGTTGCACACTCTGATTCAGTCCACTAGTACACGTATGTCAATTTAAGTTTCTAAATTATATCATGATCTGCATAAGTCATTATCCCAATATTCCTAGTGTCTACCTACCTACACTCATGTCTGATTTTATATGTCATATAATTTATCCACTTATGCTCTGTTACCATATTAATTATCACGCCCCCAGCCCAAAATCATGAGCAGGAGGTTGCGGCAACGATCACATACTTATAAAGAACTCTCTCCATAAGCATGCAAGGCATCTCATCACGATATCAATGCATTATAGTAGAATAAATTCAAATAATTATTATTCAATTTTAATTCAAGTAATTAAATCAAATATTTTACATCTAATAAAGTTTCAATAAAAATAAAATAATAGATCTATGTTCAATGAAGTTGACAATGATAAATCTCTCCTGTAAAAGCTCTATCCCAATATTATTTTTTATGCTTGTAATTAATTATCTGAATCTGAAAAATAGAAAGAAAGATAATGAGCTAGATAGTCCAGTAAGTAACAAATATCTCAACTAGATATTTTTGATATTATATAATTTTCAAGAATAATACTGTAAATAAACATAAAAATTTATTTCATGCTGATTTAATATAAATCTAATCTTTTCAAATATTCACATATAATATAATCATAAATTTAATTCGATTCAAAATATTCATAACTCAACAGTCTCGACTATGACTAACGTTTAATCTCCATTGGCGGGATCCATTGAATACCAGCATACAACCCCCACTGGCAGGGTCCACTAAACACCAACGCACAACCCCTATTGGCAAGATCCACTAAATACCAGTGCACAACCCCCATTGATAGAGTCCACTGAGTACCAACATATAATCTCCATAGGTGGAGCCCACTGAAACATAGTTAGGCTGAGAGCATAAATCCGATCTATATCAAAATACTTTTGTATCATAACATATCATAATTTTTATTGAACATATGTATAATCAATAAACTCATAGTATTTCAGAATCACTTTTCATTCAAAACATAATTTCATAAATCATGCATAATTTTAAAGAATAATTATTTACTTTCAGAATAAATATGAAATATTTCGAGAAGATGATTCATTACTTACCTTTCACAAATTACTAAACGAATAGATCGATTTATCTCTAGAAGATTCTTCAGTGCCTATTATCCAAAATTATATTCTTATATTAATTTTATTTCAAAATTAAATTTAACAAATCACATATCAAAACCCTACTTAGGATTGGACTGTTCACTAAACTCGAACAGAATCATCAAAAGAAAGTCTTTCACTATGTGATAACCCAACTCGTTGGGCCTAAAGCCCACTGAGCCCACCTAGGAAAAAAAAAAAAAAGAGAGAGAGGGGGAAGAAGACTCCTGATCGGAGTCTTCTCCTTCCTCGATCTTGATCAGAATCAGAGTCCTAGGGCCATTAAAGGACCCTAGGATGAGCCCTATAAGAACCCCCCTCCTCTCCTCTAAGAGAAAACATAACAATCACCGACGATTGTTGGAGTTTCTCTCCGATTTTCTAGATTGAAGCCACGGCCCCTTGACTCGTGCTCGCCATGATTTCTGACTGATGGGGTCATCGAAGGCTGAGGTAAGTCCTTCTTCCTCTTCCTCTCTTCTCTCCCTTCTTTCTCATGTCAGTGGGCACGTCTGCCGGCAATAGGAGTCGTCAGATTTCATCGGAGAAGAAAAATTTTGTTCGGCCTCTCCCTTTTCCTGATTTTTAAGGCACCAACAGTCACCACCGACCGTCGACTCTGGCCTCTCCAAGCTCGGGAGGATCACCCCTTGCCGTCGGCCACCATCGGGTGAGGTACGATCGTAATCGGTCAGTCAAAGACAAGGGGACCACTAGGTCCCCTGTTTCGACCAAAGAAGGCCACGAAAAAAAGAAAAGGAAAAAAAAAAGAAAAGAAAAGAAAAAGAAAAGAAAAAAGAAAAAGAAAAAAAAGAAAGAGAAAAGAAAGAAAAGAAAAGAAAAGAAAATATATTTATATAATAATAATAATAATAATAATAATAATAATAATAATAATAAAAGAAAAAGAAAAAGAAAAAGAAAAAGAAAAAGAAAAAGAAAAGAAAAGAAAATATATAAATAATAATAATAATAATAATAATAATAATAATACACATGAGAGAAAGTTTCTCTCATCTCTCTCTTAAGTCTTTCTCTCTCTAAAATTAGACTTTCTCTCTCTATCTTCTCTCTCTATTTTCTCTCTAGATTTTCTCTCTATTTTCTCCCTCTAGACCTTTTATCTCTTTTTATGGATTTTATCTCTAGGGTCACTCTCTCTCTGATTGCATCATAGACCTTAGGATAAACTTGAGATAAAAATTTGATGACCTAAAATTGCTTCGAAATTTGTGCAAAATTGGATGTCGATCCGATCCTTATTCAAAATTGATAACATCAATCATAGTTAATCCATATTAAGTCATCCTGATATGATCTCTGATGATCTCAATCATGATTGCCACTTTTGAAGGATATGAAGATTCTCTCTTCACTTTCTCTCTCTACTTTCTCTCTCATAATTGACTTTCTCTCTCTAAGAAGGTCTATGAATCCTGTACTGAGTCATGCCTTTATCTTTTAGGAGCTCATATTGACTCTAACAAGATGATCCAAAGTTATTTTGATATCCGTGCTGTATGTCAACCTCATTTGATCATATCAAGTATTTTTCAAATTCATTATTAATGAACTCTATTGATTGATCTTGATCTAATCTGTGCTTCATAATTTCTTGATCAAGTCACTTGAATCTGATCCTCAGATCAGAGATCCTGAATTATCCTGGTATCTGGATGGTCCGACACATCCGGTCAACAGTCCTCTTTCCTTATGATTTAATCTTATTATATTCATGAAATAGAAATTGATGATGATTTGATATTTTAAATAGGATTAGCTGATTCTTCAAACGAAGTTTGAAGATCTAAGATGAATGAGGTAAGTGGATCTTACGCTCCTTATTTATTTTTAAATCTCCATAATTTTCATGCATATGATCTCTTATTGGTGAAGTCATAATTTTCATAAAATAGGGATCAGCATATGTGATATGAAAAAGTATGTTTTATTATGAGCATTGATTGCATGAATATATTTTATAAAAAGTTGCATGATTATGAAGCATGAAATTTTATTATTTTTCATCTATATATATGTATGTTTTAAGAAAAAGATATAATGATTTCAAAAAGACTCTCAGATGGCTATGAATGAATCTCTTCGGGAATATCGACATCTGGAGCTAGCATCCACACAAAACATGGCCCTGCTAGCGGGTATAAAGTTGGCACATAAATTAAGAACTCTATCGATTAAGAAACATGGCCCTGTCACGGGTATAATAGTGACCTTAGCACGAATATCTATGAGCAATATTTTGAAACATGATATGAATACATGATGAAAATGATTTACGATTCATGATTGTGAAATATATACAATTTATGCATGCAAGATGAGTTTATAACTTGTTTTGTTATATGCTCTATGAAATGCTTTATTTTGTATTACCTGTTATTTTCTAAATACTGTATTATCATGAAAAACTTATGCTTGATCCGATAAGAAAGTGCAAGTTCTACTTACTGGGCTAGTGTAGCTCATATTCTTTTTATTTTCTTTTTGTTTGAACAGAGGAATAAGGCTAGGATCGGCAAAAGAAATCTAGGCTTGAAGATCTGCATAGCAAGCTTGAAAATTTTGTAGCAAAAGTTTAGTTATTTTATAATCATGGATTTGTAGTTATTTATGAATGTTGAGATTCGGGTTGGTACTTGGCTTTGGATTTAGATGCTCTGAACCAATATTAGTTCAATTATTTGATGAATAATGGAACTGAAACTTTTATTTGTTGAATTTTAGATAATTATGATGGGTTGGCTTTGTGTTATCTTGGGCTCTATCCCTCGATAGCATGGCCGTGTTATGTCCCGGATTTAGGGTGTGATATTTTATGGTATCAGAGCTTAGGTTATAATCATTGGAGATTATGATATAAATGATATAAATGATTAAGATATGATAGAATAATATCAGAGCTTAGGTTTAAGATCATTGAGATTATAAAGTGATATCAAAATTTTATGTATGATCAATAGGATGTGACCGAGTGGAGTATAATAGATAATATTAGAGCTTAAGATTATGATCATTAAGGATGTGATAGAATGATATAAAGTTTAGGTTATGATTACTAGAGAATATGACTTAAGTGGTATTTGAGCTTAAGGTTATCATTATTCGGGATTGTGACTTTAGTGATATTTGAACTTGAGGCTAAGATCATGAAGAACATGATAGATATAAAAGAAAGGATTCAATAATTTGATTTCGAATCAATAGGTATTATGATGAAATTTATGTATAAGTGGCATATGATGTCTATAATAGAATTGACGAGTTATATCTTAGATGTCAATTAGCAAGGTTGATCTGAGAACGAGAAGTATTGACCCTAGAATAAAGTGGGAGGTATTGATATGTTATGTTAGGTATATTCGATGACATTGGAATGCTAAACCTATATGGATAAAGAACATGAAAACTTTGCTGATTTTGATGTTAATTTCTTTGCAAAGAAAGGCTGGTTTGGAAGTTGTCTAAATAATTGTAAGGTAAATCGAAGGTTAACTCAAATTAATTCTAGACATATTGGATTCTTGAGGAGTGGTGAAGCTTATGTAATAAGTTCAAACATAGAAGGTGGATGAAGATTTAATTTTGATGTGCTATGCCTAAGAGATAGTAATGACAAGGAAACCTTAAATTTTATCCTAAATTTTATATGAAATCTGAAAGTTGGATTTATCTTTGATTGATTTAATATATAAAGATATTTTTATTTTTGATAGACTTAGATAATTTGGTAAGTTGAGATCAGAGTGCGCAGCAAAAGCGTGGTGGTCTGAATTGATTAAAAATATTAATCTTTTAAATCAAAAGATATTATGAAATACATTAGTTATAGATAAGGAAGGATTTTACTGATAATAAAAGGATGCTAGAGAAAAAAAATTATATTTGATCAAGGAAAGACTCAAGGCAGCACAGGATAGATAGAAGAGTTGGCCAGATAGAAAAAGAAGAGAATTGGAATTTCAGGTCGTGATCATAATTTTCTAAAAGTATCACCTACAAAAAGTGTCATGGGTTTGGGAGACATGACAAGCCGAGTCCGTGATATATTGAATTTTTTGAAATTTTAGATCGAGTAGGAAATGTTGCTTACGAACTAACTTTACCACCTGATTTATCCAAAGTGCACAATGTCTTTCATCTTTCACTACTGAGAAAGTTTGTACCTGATCCAAATAATGTGATAAAGTATGATCCATTGCAAGTTCATGAAGATTTAACCTATGAAAAATTTTTCCTCCAAATTATTGACCGAAAAGAGCAAGTTCTAAGATGGCGCATCATTCTGTATGTGAAGATTCATTGGAGTACTCATGAAAAGAGAGAGGCTACATGGGAGCTTGAAGATGATGTGAAGATGAGATATCCACACTTATTTGAAAATAAAGGTATGTTAAATTTTAAAGATGAAATTTTTTTTAAGAGGAGTAGAATGTGATAACCCAACCCGTTGGGCCTAAAGCCCACTGAGCCCACTCAGAAAAAAAAAAAAAAGAGGGGGAAAAAGACTCTCGATCGGAGTCTTCTCCTTCCCCGATCCCGATCAGAATCAGAGTCTTAGGGCCATTAAAGGACCCTAGGATGAGCCCTATAAGAACCTCCCTCCTCTCCTCTAAGAGAGGACATAATAATCACCGACGATCGTCGGAGTTCCTCTCCGATTTTTTCGATTGAAGCCGCGGCCCCTCGACTCGTGCTCGTCGTGATTTCTCATCGGTGGGGTCATCGGAGGCTGAGGTAAGTTATTCTTTCTCTTCCTCTCTTCTCTCCCTTCTTTCCCGTGCCGCACGTCTGTCGGCGACAGGAGTCGTCGGATTTCATCGGAGAAGAAAAGCCCTGTTCGGCCTCTCCCTTACCTTGATTTTTAAGGCACTGACAGTCACCGCCGACCGCTGGCTCTGGCCTCTCCAAGCTTGGGAGGATCATCCCTTGTCGCCGGCCACCGTCGGGTGAGGTAC
This sequence comes from Elaeis guineensis, assembly GCF_000442705.2. Taxonomy (NCBI): domain Eukaryota; kingdom Viridiplantae; phylum Streptophyta; class Magnoliopsida; order Arecales; family Arecaceae; genus Elaeis; species Elaeis guineensis. The sequence continues at coordinate 20,837,279 of NC_026008.2, read as the reverse complement.
GACCATGATCGGTCGATCAAAGACAAGGGGACCTCTAGGTCCCCTATTTCAGCCAAAGAAGGCCACGGGAAAAAGAAAAGAAAAAAAAAAGAAAAGAAAAGAAAAAGAAAAAGAAAAAGAAAAAAAAAGAGAAAAAGAAAAGAAAAGAAAAAAAATATAATAATAATAATAATTATAATAATAATAATAATAAAAGGAAAAGAAAAAGAAAAAAGAAAAAGAAAAAGAAAAGAAAAGAAAAATATATAATAATAATAATAATAATAATAATAATAATATAAAAATAATAATAATAATAATATATATGTGAGAAAGTTTCTCTCATCTCTCTTAAGTCTTTCTCTCTCTAAAATTGGACTTCCTCTCTCTACCTTCTCTCTCCATTTTCTTTTTCTAGATTTTCTCCTTATTTTCTCTCTCTAGACCTTTTATCTCTTTTTATGAATTTTATCTCTAGGGTCACTCTCTCTCTTTGATTGCATCATAGACCCTAGGATAAACTTGAGATAAAAATATGATGACCTGAAATTGCTTCGAAATTCGTATAGAATTGGATCCCGATCTGATCCTTATTCGAAATTGATAACATCAATCATGGTTAATCCATATTAAGTCATCCTGATATGACCTCTGATGATCTCGATCATGATTGCCACTTTTGAAAGATACGAAGATTCTCTCTCCACTTTCTCTCTCTACTTTCTCTCTCATGATTGACTTTCTCTCTCTAAGAAGATCTATGAATCCTGTACCGAGTCATGCCTTCATCTTTTAGAGACTCATATTGACTCTAACAAGATGATCCAAAGTTGCTTTGATATCCGTGCTGTATGTCAACCTCATTTGATCATATCAAGTATCTTTCAAATTTATTATTAATGAACTCTATTGATTGATCTTGATCTAATCTGTACTTCATAATTTCTTGATTAAGTCACTTGAATCTGACCCTCAGATCAGAGATCCTGAATTACCCTGATATCTGGATGGTCCGACACATCCGGTCAATAGTCCTTTTTCCTTATGATTTAATCTTATTATATTCATGAAATAGAAATTGATGATGATTTGATATTTTAAATAGGATTAGCTGATTCTTCTAACAAAGTCTGAAGATCTAAGATGAATAAGATAAGTAGATCTTACGCTCCTTATTTATTTTTAAATCTCCATGATTTTCATGCATATGATCTCTTATTGATGAAGTCATATTTTTCATAAAATAGGGATCAGCATATGTGATATGAAAAAGTATGTTTTATTATGAGCATTGATTGCATGAATGTATTTTATAAAAAGTTGCATGATTATGAAGCATGAATTTTATTATTTTTCATCTATGTATATGTATGTTTTAAGAAAGAGATATAATAATTTCAAAAAGACTCTCAGATGGCTATGAATGAATCCCATCGGGAAGGTCAACATCCGGAGCTAGCATCTACACGAAACATGGTCCTGGCAGCGGGTATAAAGTTGGTACATGAATTAAGAACTCTATCGATTAAGAAACATGACCCTATCACGGGTATAATAGTGACCTTAGCACGAATATCTATGAGCAATATTTTAAAACATGACATGAATACATGATGAAAATGATTTACGATTCATGATTGTGAAATATACATGATTTATGCATGCATGATGAGTTTATAACTTATTTTGTTATATGCTCTATAAAATACTTTATTTTGTATTACCTGTTATTTTTTAAATACTGCATTATCATGAAAAACTTATGCTTGATCCGATAAGGAAGTGTAAGTTCTACTTACTGGGCTAGCTCATATTCTTTTTATTTTTTTTTTTGTTTAAATAGAGGAATAAGGCTAGGATCGGCAAAAGAAATCCAGGCTTGAAGATCTGCATAGAAAGCTTAAAAATTTGGTAGCAAAAGTTTAGTTATTTTATAATCATGGATTTATAGTTATTTATGAATGTTGAGATTCGGGTTGGTACTTGCTTTTGGATTTAGATGCTTTGAACCAATATTGGTTCAATTATTTGATGAATAATAGAACTGAATCTTTTATTTGTTGAGTTTTAGATGATTATGATGGGTTGGCTTCGTGTTATCGTGGGCTCCATCTCTCGGTAGCATGGCCGTGTTATGTTCCGAATTTGGGGTGTGATATTTTATGGTATCAGAGCTTAGGTTAAAATCATTGGAGATTATGATATAAATGATATAAATGATTAGGATATGATAGAATAATATCAGAGCTTAAGTTTAAGATCATTGAGATTATAAAGTGATATCAAAATTTATGTATGATCAATAGGATGTGACCGAGTGGAGTATAATGGATAATATTAGAGCTTAAGATGATGATCATTAAGGACGTGATAGAATGATATAAAGTTTAGGTTATAATTACTAGAGAATATGACTTAAGTGGTATTTGAGCTTAAGGTTATCATTATTCGGGATTGTGACTTTAGTGATATTTGAACTTGAGGCTAAGATCATGAAGAACATGATAGATATAAAAGAAAGGATTCAATAATTTGATTTTGAATCAATATGTATTATGATAAAATTTATGTATAAGTGGCATATGATGTCTATAATAGAATTGACGAGTTATATCTTAGATTTCAATTAGCAAGGTTGACCTAAGAACGAGAAGTGTTGACCCTAGAATGAAATGGGAGGTATTGATATGTTATGTTAAGTATATTCGATGACATTGGAATGCTAAACCTATATGGATAAAGGACATGATAACTTTGCTGATTTTGATGTTAATTTCTTTGCAAAGAAAGGCTGGTTTGAAAGTTGTCTAAATGATTGTAAGGTAAATCGAAGGTTAACTCAAATTAATTCTAGACATATTGGATTCTTGAGGAGTGGTGAAGCTTATGTAATAAGTTCAAATATAGAAGGTGGATGAAGATTTAATTTTGATGTGCTATGCCTAAGAGATAGTAATGACAAGGAAACCTTAAATTTTATCCTAAATTTTATATGAAATCTAAAAGTTAGATTTATCTTTGATTGATTTAATATATAAAGATATTTTTATTTTTGATAGACTTAGATAATTTGGTAAGTTGAGATCAGAGTGCGCAGCAAAAGTATGGTGGTCTGAATTGATTAGAAATATTAATCTTTTAAATCAAAAGATATTATGAAATACGTTAGTTGTAACTAAGGAAGGATTTTACTGATAATAAAAGGATGCTAGAGAAAAAAAAAATATCTGATTAAGGAAAGACTTAAGGCAGCACAGGATAGACAGAAGAGTTGGCCAGATAGAAAAAGAAGAGAATTGGAATTTTAGGTCGATGATCATAATTTTCTAAAAGTATCACCTACAAAAAGTGTCATGGGGTTTGGGAGACATGGCAAGCTGAGTCTGCGATATATTGAACTTTTTAAAATTTTAAATCGAGTAGGAGATGTTGCTTATGAACTAACTTTACCACCTGATATATCCAAAATGCACAATGTCTTTCATGTTTCACTACTGAGAAAGTTTGTACCTGATCCAAATAATGTGATAAAGTATGAGCCATTGTAAGTTTATGAAGATTTAACCTATGAAAAATTTTTTCTCCAAATTGTTGACCGAAAAGAGCAAGTTCTAAGATGGCACGTCATTCCGTATGTGAAGATTCATTGGAGTACTCATGAAAAGAGAGAGGCTACATGGGAGCTTGAAGATGATGTGAAGATGAGATATCCACACTTATTTGAAAATGAAGGTATGTTAAATTTCGAGGATGAAATTTTTTTTAAGAGGGATAGAATGTGATAATCCGGCCCGTTGGGCCTAAAGCCCACTAAGCCCGCCCAAAAAAAAAAAAAAAAAAAAGAGAGGGGGAAGAAGACTCTCGATCGGAGTCTTCTCCTTCCCCGATCTTGATCAGAATCAGAGTCCTAGGGCCATTAAAGGACCCTAGGATGAGCCCTATAAGAACCCTCCTCTTCTCCTCTAAGAGAGGATATAACAATCACCGACGATCGTCAGAGTTCCTCTCCGATTTTTCCGATTGAAGCCACGGCCCCTCGACTCGTGCTCGTCATGATTTCTCACCGGTGGGGTCATCAGAGGCTGAGGTAAGTCCTTCTTCCTCTTCCTCTCTTCTCTCCCTTCTTTTTCATGCCGGTGGGCACGTCTGTCGGTGACAGGAGTCGTCGAATTTTGTTGAAGAAAAAAAGTCCTGTTCGGCCTCTCCCTTTCCCTGATTTTTAAGGCACCGACGGTCACCGTCGACCGCCGGCTCTGGCCTCTCCAAGCTCAAGAGGATCACCCCTTGCCGCCGGCCACCGTCGGGCGAGGTACGGCCATGATCGGTCGGTCAAAGACAAGGGGACCTCTAGGTCCCCTATTTCAGCCGAAAAAGGCCACGAGAAAAAGAAAAGAAAAAAAAAAAGAAAAGAAAAGAAAAAGAAAAGAAAAAAGAAAAAGAAAAAAAAAGAAAGAGAAAAGAAAAGAAAAGAAAAAATATATAATAATAATAATAATAATAATTATAATTATAATAATAATAATAAAAGGAAAAGAAAAAGAAAAAGAAGAAGAAAAGAAACAAAATATATAATAATAATAATAATAATAATAATAATAATAATAATAATTATTATTATTATAATAATATAAAAAAATAATAATAATAATACACATGAGAGAAAGTTTCTCTCATCTCTCTCTTAAGTCTTTCTCTCTCTAGAATTGGACTTCCTCTCTCTACCTTCTCTCTCCATTTTCTTTCTCTCGATTTTCTCCCTATTTTCTCTCTCTAGACCTTTTATCTCTTTTTATGGATTTTATCTCTAGGATCACTCTCTCTCTCTGATTGCATCATAGACCCTAGGATAAACTTGAGATGAAAATATGATGACCTGAAATTGCTTCGAAATTCATATAGAATTGGATCTCGATCCGATCCTTATTCGAAATTGATAACATCAATCATGGTTAATCCATATTAAGTCACCCTGATATGACCTCTGATGATCTCAATCATGATTGCCACTTTTGAAGGATACGAAGATTCTCTCTTCACTTTCTCTCTCTACTTTCTCTCTCATGATTGACTTTCTCTCTCTAAGAAGGTCTATGAATCCTGTATTGAGTCATGCCTTCATCTTTTAGGGACTCATATTGACTCTAATAAGATGATCCAAAGTTGCTTTGATATCCGTGCTATATGTCAACCTCATTTGATCATATCAAGTATCTTTCAAATTCATTATTAATGAACTCTATTGATTGATCTTGATCTAATCTGTGCTTCATAATTTTTTGATCAAGTCACTTGAATCTGACCCTCAGATCAGAGATCTTGAATTGTCCTGATATCTGGATGGTCCGACACATCCGATCAACAGTCCTCTTTCCTTATGATTTAATCTTATTATATTCATGGAACAGAAATTGATGATGATTTGATATTTTAAATAGGATTAGCTGATTCTTCTAACGAAGTCTGAAGATCTAAGATGAATGAGGTAAGTGGATCTTACGCTCCTTATTTATTTTTAAATCTCCATGATTTTCATGCATATGATCTCTTATTGATGAAGTCATATTTTTCATAAAATAGGGATCAGTATATGTGATATAAAAAAGCATATTTTATTATGAGCATTGATTGCATGAATATATTTTATAAAAGTTGCATGATTATGAAGCATGAAATTTTATTATTTTTCATCTATGTATATGTATGTTTTAAGAAAGAGATATGATGATTTCAAAAAGACTCTCAGATGGCTATGAATGAATCCCTTCGGGAAGGTCGACATTCGGAGCTAGCATCCACACGAAACATGACCCTGCCAGCGGGTATAAAATTGGCATATGAATTAAGGACTCTGTCGATTAAGAAATATAGTCCTGTCACGGGTATAATAGTGACTTTAGCACGAATATCTGTGAGCAATATTTTGAAACATGACATGAATACATGATGAAAATGATTTACGATTCATGATTATGAAATATACATGATTTATATATGCATGATGAGTTTATAATTTGTTTTGTTATATGCTCTATGAAATATTTTATTTTGTATTACCTGTTATTTTCTAAATACTACATTATCATGAAAAACTTATGCTTGATCCGATAAAGAAGCACAAGTTCTACTTACTGGACTAGTGTAGCTCATATTTTTTTTCTTTTCTTTTTGTTTGAACAGAGGAATAAGGCTAGGATCGGCAAAAGGAATCCAGGCTTGAAGATCTGCATAGCAAGCTTGAAAATTTGGTAGCAGAAGTTTAGTTATTTTATAATCACGGATATGTAGTTATTTATGAATGTTGAGATTCGAGTTGGTACTTGCTTTTGGATTTAGATGCTTTGAACCAATATTGGTTCAATTATTTGATGAATAATGGAACTTAATCTTTTATTTGTTGAATTTTAGATGATTATGATGGGTTGGCTTCATGTTATCGTAGGCTCCATCCCTCGGTAGCATGGCCGTGTTATATCCCGGATTTGGGGTGTGACACACTATACTAATCTTAAAAAGATAACTTTGATGAGAAAATATCTATCAAGAGAGAGAAATAATCTAGAGAAAAAAAATTTTAGAAAGAGAAAGTAGAGAGAGAAAATCCAATTCTAGAGAGAGAAAGTAAGGGTTCAGATTGAAGGAAGTGAGAGAAGAGAGAGAAACTCTCTCTCATTTTTATTTTATTATTTATTTATTTTTTTCTTTTCTTTCCTTTTCCTTTTTCTTTTCTTTTTCTTTTCTTTTTTTTTCTTTTTCTTTTTCTTTTTCTTCCTTCTTCTTCCCATGGCCTCCCATGGGTGAAACAGGTGAAACAGGGGACCATGAGGTCCCCTCATAAGGTTGGTCGATTGGTGGTCGATCGGCACAAGAATTGCCAGCAGTCGGAGGAGAGCTCACCGCCATCAAAAGGAACCCAAAACCATGGTTGGCGGCGACCACCAGTGTCCCAAAAATTAGAGAAAAAATCAAACCTTTATTTTGACAAAATTCGATGACCTCGATTGCCGGTGAGCATGCACATTGGCACGGAAAGGAAGGGAGAGAGGAGAGGAAGAGAACCATATGCTTACCTTGAGCTCTGGCGACCTCTCCGGTGAGGAATCGCAGCGAGCACGCTGATGGTTTTCATGGGCAATTTCTGACGATCTTCGTCATTTTGCTCCAAGATTTCTCGATGGGAGGAAGGGGGAAGGGTCTCCCCCTTAAATAGAGCCAGAGGGGAGGAGTTTGAGTCCTCTCTGGTGAGCTTTTCTGACTCCGATTAGGAGTCGTTGGTGGTGGAAGAAGACTCCCACAGGGAGTCTTCTTCAAATTTTTTTTTTTGGGCTTTTAGGTTTAAGGCCCAATAGGCCGGGTATTACAGGTCAATTCTATCTTGACTCACGCACTGACTTCACAAGTCTTGACTATGTCCAAAAACTTTTCGATCCTGAATTAGAAATTCAGGTAGTTCGGCACCAAAGCATAGTGATTGCTTGCAAGTCACCGTGGTGATCTCAGATCGAAGGGACACTTATACCCATATCCTTTTGGAGTGACTCTTGATAGTATAGTGCTTCGGAGTTGGTCACGTTCAGTGAAATGTACTCCTACATTTCACCTGTATGCCATATCAGCGTCTCCACACTCTTTGGTACCTGTTTGCCATACCAGCATCTCCACGCTCCTTGGTTAAGAGGACGACCAACGATATATGACACACAACGATCTATAGTTGATATGTCTATCATTCTAGTAATAGTATATCATTTGGTTGCGAACTCATTTAAGGACTAAATGATAAATCCTCCTTTATCGATTTAAAATAATCCTAAGGACTTTCGTCATAACACAGACGTTTAATATAGAAGATGTACAAGCTTATGATGAAAATTATTAAATAAATATTTTATTAATTAATTCATATACAAAATTACATCAAATAGCACAACCATCAACAAGTTAACGATTGGCTTTAGGACATATTTTCTAACAACTCCCACTTGTACTAAAGTCAATTGGTACAGTATCATATACCCATCTTCATTTTATGATCTTCGAACTCCTTTACCGCAAGGATTTTAGTTAATAGGTCGGCCAGGTTCTTCTTTCCATCGATCTTCTAAAGGTCGATGTCACCTCGATCTATGATTTTTTGGATCTAGTGGTAGCGATGTAGAATGTACTTGGCCTACTGATATGACTTCGATTCTTTCGCTTGAGCAATGGTGCTAGTGCTGTCACAGTACAACAAGATGGGGCCATCAAGGGAGGGTGCCACTCCGAGCTCATTGATAAATTTTCATAACTACACAACTTCTTTTGCAGCATCGGATGCCAGGATATATTCTGCCTCACAAGTAGAGTCGGCCACAGTGTGCTTCTTAGAACTCTTCCAGTAGACTTCTTTTGCAGCATCGAATGCCAGGATATATTCTGCCTCACAAGTAGAGTCGGCCACAGTGTGCTTCTTAGAACTCTTCTAGCAGATTGCTCCACCATTCAAGGTATGAATATACCCGATATGCTTTTGCTGTCATCATGATCCGACTGAAAATTGGAGTTTGTAAACCCCATAAGTTTTATGTCAGATTCTCCATAGATAAACCACTGATCCTTAGTATTTCTCAAATACTTAAGGATGGTCTTTACGACCTTCCAGTGGTTTTTACCTGGATTGGACTGGTATCTACTTATTATCCCTAGTGAGTATGCTATGTTCGATCGCGTACATGTCATGGCATACATAATAGATCCCACAATCGAAGCATATAAAATTCTACTCATATACTCTCTCTCTTGAGGAGTTGTTGGACAATCACTCTTCGAGAGAGAAATTGCTTGACCTATCAAAAGATAGCCTTTCTTGAAATTCTCCATGCTGAACCTTTTCAGTACAGTATCAATGCATGTCGATTGGGATAATCCAAGCAACCTTTTAGATCTATCTTTATAGATCTTAATTCCAAGGATGAAGGATGCTTCTCCTAAGTTCTTCATGGAGAACTAAGATGACAACCAAACTTTTATTCATTGTAATGCAGAGATGTTATTTTCGATTAAAAGAATATCATCTACATATAAAATAAGAAATACTATTATCGAGTTATTAACCCACTTGTATATGCAGGATTCCTCTCCATTCTTAATGAAGCTATACGTTTTAATCACTTTATCAAAATGCATGTTCCAACTCTGAGATGCTTGCTTAAGTTTATAAATGGACCTCTGAAGCTTGCACACCTTTGACTCATTTGTGGATATGAAACCTTCAGGTTGTATCATATACACCTCTTTTTCTAGCTCTCCATTTAGGAAGGCTGTGTTCACATCCATTTGTCAGATTTTATAGTTCAGATGTGCTGCTATCGTAAGCATGATCCGAATGGATTTGAGCATTGCCACAAGAGAAAATATCCCATCATAGTCAATACCATAATGCTGACGATAATCCTTGACAACCAGACGGGCTTTATAGATCTCGACCTTTCCATCTGCACCCCTCTTCCTTTTGAAGACCCACTTACACCCTATGAATTTTATCCCTTCAGGTGGGTCAACCAATGTCCATACATTGTTGACTTTCATGGACTCTATTTTAGATTTCATGGCTTCCAGCCACTTATCGAAGTCAGACCTCTGCATCGCATCCATATAGATGATCGGATCCTTATTGTTCTCATCGAGTTCAACTGGATCACCATTTCAGTCCAAGAAACTGTAGTATCTATCCGATTGATATGGTACTCTATTGGATCTCCTTAAAGATATTTCTACAACAGGTTCCAGATTTGATCTAATCAAGTCTAACTCAATGGGTTTACTAGATTGTGTCGGTTCTTCTACTGATTGAACTTCATCAAGTTCAATTTTTGAGGTATTAGTTCTTTCTCTAAGAAACTCTTTTTCTAGAAAGACTGTCCTATTACTGACAAACACCTTCTGTTCGTCAGCAAGATAGAAGTAATATCTTTTGATCTCTTTTGGGTACTCTACAAATAGATACTTGTTAGACCTAAGTCCAAGCTTGTCAATTTTCAGACGTTTGACATAACCCGAACTCCCCAAACCCTAAGGTAAGAGAGTGCTAGCTTATGTTCTGTCCACATCTTATGTGGTGTTTTACTTATAGACTTACTTAAAATTTTATTTAAAATATAACAAGTCGACTTGAGTGCATATCTCCAAAAAGAGATCGACAGACTTGCAAAGTCCATCATGGATCGAACCATGTCTAATAGGGTTCAATTGTTCCTTTTCGATACATCATTATGCTGTGGTGTTTCAGGAGAGGTTTATTTCTTCTAAGTATATCAAAAACTCACTGGAGAGGTATTCTCCTCCTTGGTCAGATCGAAGAGTTTTAATACTTTTTTCAGTTTATTTTTCTACTTCATTACGAAATCGTTTAAATATTTCAAATGATTCTGACTAACTAATGCGTCATTAAGTAGACATGCCCATATCTCGATAGGTTGTCTGTAAAAGTAATGAAATAATAATATCTATCTCTGGTACTGGTGTTCATCGATCCACATACATCAGTATGTGTTGGTGCAGAATTCTGTCGAAGTCGGAGTTACTGGAGTTGAGATGACCGCGACTGCCGTCGGGACCTGCAAGAGAAGTCTAAATCGAAGTTGGGGGTGCTCCGACAAGACCCTCTGATGCTCAAGTCAGTACTCTGCTTCAGCAAAAATGGAGTGCTCGAGAAAAAATTTTAGCAGAGTTTCGAGATAGAGTTTAGAGCTTAGAGAAGAACATATCTGGGGGTCCCCTTTTTATAGATGGAGAGCATAACTGATTGACAGCAACGTCTGTAACTGCCTGGTAGTGGGCTGTTCAGAGCCGCACGAAGTTTGTTACGGAGAGTAGTGGTGTCAGGGGTCGTTCAGGGCCATGTGGAGTTGGTTAAGGAGAGTGGAGTGGTGTCCGTTATCGCGACTTGGCAGAGAGTGATAGAGCCCGGAGAGTGGAGTGGGGTAGTGGCCATTGTTGTGACTTGCCAGAAAGTTCGAACCTATCGGCTGGAGCTTGGCTGGGATATCTGATGGAGCGGAGTGGCTCTCTGTCCCATCGATCTGGGAGAAGCTCGGATGTTTTCGAGGTTGCTGACAAGTCTACTATTGTCGGATGCCTCAGGCGTCGATGCTACAGGTGGGAGTCATCTGCTGTAGAAGCTCGGATGGAGACTTTCTGTTGGTGAAGTCCGGTAGGGGTCCGATTGCTAGAGAAGTCTGTCTGGGATTCGCCTGATGTCGAAGCTCGTCTGAAGATTATCCGTCGGAGAAGTCCGATTTCATGAAGGATCTGGCGGAGGGTCGGCCGATAGCAAAATTCAGAAGGCATTGTAGAAGGTTGATCGATAGAAGAGTCCAAAAGGCACTGTGAAAGTTCGTCCGTCGGAGGAGTCTGGAGGACACCGTGAAAGGTCGGCTGCTTGAGGAGTCCGGATAGAGTTTGTCCGTTGGAGGGGTCTGGTTGGAACTGTTGAAGTCCGGCTGCTGCTGGAGCTCATCCGTTGTAGAAGTTCACCTGGAATCCATCCATTGTAGAAGTTTGGATGGAGTCTGGCTCTTGTAGAAGGCTGAAAAGAGACCGCTTATTGTAGAAGCTCGATCGAAGGTCGATTGTCATGGGAGCTCAGAGTAGCGACCTGGCCGGTGGATCCTGTCCTCTTGTAGAAGCTCGTCTGGGATCCGGCTACGAAGAAGTTCGGCTGAAGTCTACCTGCAATAGAAGTTCGGAAGAAATTTATTTACAGTAGGGGCTCGAATGGAATTTGCTTACAATAGATATCCAGGGTAGACCGCTCGCTGTAGGAGTTCGGAGTAGACCGCTCATAATAGAAGTTTGGAGTAGGCCGCATGTAGTAGAAGTTCGGAGTAGACCACTTGTAGTAGAGTTTGGAGTAGACCGCTCGTAGTAGAAGTTCGGAGTAGACCGCTCGTAGTAGAAGTTCGGAGTAGACCGCTTGTAGTAGAAGTTTGGCTCTTACAAGAGCTCGGTTGGAATCCTGAAGGTGGTTGACCACCGTAGAAACTTGGATGGAGTCTGATTTCTGTAGAAGCCCTGTCGTTGGGAAAGCTCGATCATCGACGAAGCCCGGAAGGAGTTCGGAGTAAAGTCGATCGTGGCTGGGGGAAGTCCGGAAGAGATTTGGAGAATAGTTGGTTACTATAGAAGATCGGCTGATAGTGAAGCCCGGAGAGTGTTTGGAGCGGCCCGGTAGACGAATGGAGAGACTCATTGTTGGAGAAGTTCGGATGGCATTATGGAAGCTCAGACGGTCGAGGGGGTTCAGAGAGACGCCCCACAAGGTCGGAAGCCGAAAAAGTCCTGGAAGGGTCGGACTTTTACAAACTTCGACTGGGGGGTATTTTATACCCAACACCAGTCCTCCTACTTTTGAGTTCGAGTTCCGAATGAATGGAGTACAGAGAAATTCTCATGGCTGAAGTTGCCCCCCTCGATTTTCGCACTCGATGGTTGTCAGATATTTTGGTGCTTAGTGCATTGATGCCAGAGTCTTTTCAAATCAAAGCGATTCGAAAAGATTTTTTCAAAATTCCTGCTGGAGCGTGGCTCTAGGTACGGTGCAATAATGATTTTGTCAGCTGTTAGCCATTTTCAGTAGCCTGTCGTAGTAAGTGGGACACACGGCAAGTGTAGGTCGGCCAGAGGAGATCCGCGATCATAACTGCTCCGGGCCCTGTTGCCTATTTAAACATGTCCTCCTCCTTCAGGGGTTTCACTTTACCTGGGAGAGTCCCTCGGTCCCCTTCTCTTCCTCGAGAGCTCCAGCCTCCCTTAGCATCCTTCTCGGCCCTAGGCATTATCCGAGTCGACTTTCATCATCCTTGCCATCTTCCTACACTCCTCGGGCCAACCTAGGTTAGTTCCGAAACTTCTTGTCATTTTTCTGTTCTTTCTTCTTCGTATTCCGTTCGTTTAACTTCCTTGAGAGCTTGTCTGCTATTTTTTCCGATCTTTTTTTTTCAGGATTTCTTGTGGCTTCCATTTGATCCAAAATGTCTTTCGATATATCCTCTTCTAGCAGCTCTAGGAGTTCGTCAGCTCCAGTTTCTCAAAGTCCTTGTAGCGTAGACGAACCCGTAGTTAGGACCGAACCTCGTCTGGTCTTTGCACCGGACACCATCCCCAGCTCTTTGACTCCGGACGAACTCTCACTGATAAGGATTCAGTATGGAGTTCCTCCGGAGTATGAGCTGGAGCTTCTCGGGCCAATTGATCGGGCTAGCGCCCCTCCTCCCGGCTGCTTCTGTCTATACCAGGAGGCTTTTCGTGCCAGACTTCGGCTTCCACTTCTGCCATTTGTCGTTGCTCTCTTTCATTTTCTGAACATTTCTCTAGTCTCAGTAGCACCGAACTCCTTTAGGTTTTTGATAGGGTTTCTTTCACTTTGTAGTTTAGCTGAAGTTTGGCCGACACTTTCTTTGTTTAGGAACTTCTACACCTTCAAGCGTCATCCCTCGGCAAAGGACTGATGGTACTTTTTTCCTCAGTTCAGTAGAAAGGGGTTGCTGAAAGGTGCCTCCTCCTCTATCCACAACTGGAAGGAGAGGTTCTTCTATGTCCGGTGCCCGACCTTGGAGCTAGGATTACCCCTTTGGGGTTCTCTGAGGGATTCCGTCCGTCGGGCTTCTAGCCTGGAAAGGGACGACCTCGAAGCCTCCAACAAGCTCGAGGCCTATCAAGGCCCCCTCCTCTTCAAACTTCTGAAGGAACAACTCTTGTTCAATGTTGGCCTGAGTCCTCTTAATCCTGCCGGTACCATTATATATATATATATACATCTTTTTTTTTTGGTGCTTTTCCTTTCTCTTATTCCATCTCTGAGCCATGTCGATCTCCTTTTACTGCAGACATGGACGCAGGCATGGCTCGGAGGTTAGCCCAGGGTCTCAGACCCACAAGAGAAAAGGCACCTTGACTTCGGGGTCGGCAAAGAAAGCCAGGACAGAAGGGACAAGCTCGATCGCACCTGCTCAGGTGGTCATTGCCGTCGACATCCCTTCTGATGCCGAGCCCGAAGCTCCCCGAGCCCTTTCGATGAGTCCCCCGACCGCGGATCCCGTCTCTGGTCTCGGAGGCAGGGGCCCGAGCAGTGGAGGAGTTCAAGGCCTCCTCCGAGATGGAGGATCTACAGGTTCAGTTCGGCCAAGACGCCTTCATCAAGGGTTTCGAACTCTGCCAAGAGAAGATGGCTGGAAGATTTTTCGAACCGGATCTCGGCTTCCTAGATGAGGCATCCGACGATGAAGCCGGACCATCCGAAGCCGCCGCCGATCCTCCTCCAGTCGGGACCTCGCTGACCGCTGCGACCGCCGCTGTCGATCTTCCGGGGACGTCGAGCCCCTCCACTTCTGCCCCAGAGATCCGGAACCTCTAGCTTTGTATTTTTTCTTTGTGGTGACTTTTTTCATTCTCTTGTACTTAAAAATTATTTAATCAATGAAATCAGATTCTTCTTTACAGAGGACCCCCCCATTTTTTTTTTCTTCTGTATTTTTTTTCTTCTCTTTTGTCTTCTTGTACTAATTTGAGTTGTGGTACTTTTGCCTCCCAATGACAGTGCCCTGTCGAAGCTCTTCTCCTGTCACAGGGGATTCCTCTGAAGTCGATGATCCGAGACCTCAGAAGGGAAGTTCGTCAGTTGATGAAGAAGTCTGAGATGCTGGAAGATGAACTTCTTCGACGAAGGAAGAGCCATTCAGAAGTCACTGCAGAGGCTGTTCGCTTTCAGGACATCCATAAGAAGGGTCTCATGGAATACACCCGGAGGAAGGCCGACTTTGTGACGGAGCTTGAGGAACTCCAGAAACGTGCCAGCGATCGATCTTGGACTCAGGCTTCCAAGATCAGCTCCCTTGAAGTCGAGCTGGTGGCTGCACGGGAGAAGATCAGTCAGCTCGAAGGGAGCTCGTCCTGGCTCACAATCCAAGTCGACCGTGATCGAGACTGGTCAAAGAAATTCTCCGACCTTCAAAAGCAGCTACAGGACGCTGAGGAAAACTACAACGCCTACCAAGTCGGCTGGAGCAGGCAAGTAGAGGACTACCGAAGGAAGCTCCAGACGGCGACCAACAAAGTTGCCCGCCTTCGGAGGTGGTTGTCCGAGAGAGTCCAGCTTGCCTCTGCACAAGGCTTCGACGAGCTCTGCTCCTTGAGGGGGACCATGGCAGAACTATCTGCGGCCCTTGGGTAGGAGGAGGCCGAACTACAATGGCTGAAGATTCAGCTAGTCCACGAGCAGCAGGCGGTCAAAGATGCCGAGGCGGAGTCCGAAGTCCTGAGGAAGAGGCTTCGAGAGTCGAAGGGTGAGAGCCGACAGTTTCATCAAATGTACCAGGATATGCTGTTGAGAAAGATGAAACTAGAAGAAGAAGTCGAAAACTTAAGGCAATCCTTAGTAAGGACTGAAACCGAGAGCTCGAAGTCGGAAGAAGCTGGGCTTCCTTAGAGCTCCTTTCTTTTTTGTTGTTTCTCTTTTTTGGCCTTCAAGGCTTTGTAATGTACACTTCACTAATGAAATGAAAAAAAAAAATTTTATTACCTTGTCCATTCTTGTATTAAATTATTGTTTACCGAACTTCTTTTGTCTTCCATCTTTTTTGGCGTCCGTGTTGTTCGTGATTCCTCGTCTATTCTTACTTTGAGTCATTGTTTATCGATCTTCTTTTGTCTTCCGTCTTGTTCGATGCCGACGTTGTTTGAAGGTTCTCGGTTGTCATCATGTTGATTTGCCTTTTTCGCTCGTGACCGTAGGTCTTTTCGAGGCCATTTGAGTTTGACGCTTTCTCTCGGTGCTCGAGCTTGGGGACCCAAACTTCTTATTATTTTGAGGAAGTCGATATCTTCTCGGCCTGTGTCGAGTGTTTTTTTAGTGACTGAGGGTTTTTGATAGGAGTATCCCTCCTCGTTGAGATGAGGTCCCTTGTGTCTTTGATGTAGTTTATTTTTCACTTATCGCTGGTGTAGTTCGTCGCTTTCCCTTTTCATCTCCCCCTATCTTTTTTTTTTGTGTTTGAGTGAGGGTTTTCACTCTACTCTTAACGGGATTGTGGGAGTATAAAGGAGCCATTGAGGAGGCTTTCCTCCTCATCTGATCTTGATCGACTGGATCTTTGTCTGTGTCAGGACGAGGTTCTCCTCTTGTTCCCGACACAATCAAATTTAGCTCATGTTAGAATGAGGTTCTCCTCCTGTTCCTAACAAGGCTATGGGGGTACATAAGGGCTGCTACAAGGGCCTCTCCCCTCATCTGGACTTTAAGTAACTGGGCCTTCGACTTTGCTCATGTTAGGACGAGATTCTCCTCCTATTCCTAACAAGGCTCTGGGGGCACATAAGGGCCGTTGTAAGGGCCTCTCCCCCCATCCGATCTTAAATAACTGGGCCTTCAACTTTGCTCATGTTAGGATGAGGTTCTTCACCTGTTCCTAACAAGGATGTAGGGGCACATAAGGGCTGTTGTAAGGACCTCTCCTCCCATTCGATCTTAAATAATTGGGCCTTCGACTTTGCTCATGTTAGGATGAGGTTCTTCTCCTATTCCTAACAAGACTGTGGGGGCATATAAGGGTCGTTGTAAGGGCCTCTCCCCCCATCCGGTCTTAAATAATCGAGCCTTCGACTTTGCTCATGTTAGGACGAGGTTCTCCTTCTGTTCCTAACAAGACTGTGGGGGCACATAAGGACCATTGTAAGGGCCTCTCCCCCCATCCGGTCTTAAATAATCGGACCTTCGACTTTACTCATATTAGGACGAAGTTCTCCTCCTGTTCCTAACATGCTTAATTTCGATTGTCGAAAGGAGCTGCTCCCTGTCGTTATGAGCTCAAGCCAAAATGAAGATATACAAATATGAAAGAAATTTTTATTTGAGGCAAAGTTATTGGTAATACATTCGTAGATTTTTTGAATCTCATGGTTGCGGGAGGTCTACCCCCCATCGGGGTCCTTCAGAGATGGAGTTGATGATCCCAATTGGAGGTTGATCTTCAGGCTAGTCCTCCCTCCTTGGTGGCTCCGGTTGTGGCAGGGCCCTTGGCCGATCCTCCCTACCCTCAGATCGGCATCGGATGAATCTATCGAGCCGACCTCGCCTGATGAGCTCCTCGATCTCGTCTCGGAGCTGAATGCACTCCTCCGTGTCGTGGCCATGGTCCCGATGGTAGAGGCAAAACTTGTTAGGGTTGCACTTTTTGGGGTGTGTGCGCATCATTTTCGACCTCGACAGCTGCTCCCTGACCTCCATCAGCACTTGGGTTTTCGATGCATTGAGAGGGACATAGTTGTGAAATCTTCCCGGGGGAGAGCCTTGCCAAACTCTGCGGTCCGGGCTTCTCTGTCTGTGGGCCCGGGGAGGAGTCTGGACATGCTTGTGTCCGAAGGGGGTTCGAGAATGTGGCCTTTTTCAACTGTGGGCTTGCTGGAACCTCCCGCCTGCCGCTCCTTCACGGTCTCCTCATCCTTTATCTTGAAGGCTTCTTCTGTGCGGGCATATCTTCGGCCCGTGCCAGTAAATCAGCGAAGTCCCTGGGATACTTCTTTTCCAGGAAAAATAGAAGATCGTTCCTTTGAAGACCGCCCTTCAGGGCAGCCATCGCAACCAATTGATCCAAGTTCCGGACCTCTAATGCGGTGACGTTGAAATGGTTGACGTAAACTCGGATGGATTCTCCCTCATTTTGCTTGATGTTAATGAGGGACTCCGAACCTCTCCGAGGATGCCGGCTGCTGACAAAATGAGCAACGAACTGGTGGCTCATCTGATCAAAGAAGAAGATAGTACCCAGCCTCAGTGCTGAGTACCCGTTTCTCACTACTCCCTTCAAGGTTGACGGGAAAGCTCGGTATAGGATGGCGTCTGGCGTGCCATGGAGCAGCATCATTGTCCGGAAGACCTCCAGATGGTCGATCGAATCTGAGGTCTCGTCGTAGCTCTCAAATTGGGGGAGCTTGAAATTTGGTGGAATCAGTTCCTGCATGATCATTTGAGAGAAAGGAGGGTCAGTACAGATGTCCTCACTATAAGCAGGGGGAGCGCGGTGGAGCTCTTCGATCTGTCGGCTCATCTCCTGGAGTCTTTGATCAAAGAGGTCCTCTCGACTGTGGGTCTTGAGGGTCTTCTGGTGGAACGGAGGTAGGAACTCTCCGGGGGTGGAATCATGGTCGGATGGTAGGCTCTCCGCCTTTTGCTTCCCTTTCCTAGGGAAGACAGGGCGACTTGCCCAAGTGGCCCGCCCGATTGCAGGATTCTGGAACTCCGACAATGCTCTTTCCAGCCGCACTGATGCCTGCGGCTGCTGTGGCTGCTGCTGCATGGCCTGCACCACTTCGGTGAGGCCTCTGACCTACTGAACTAGTAGGTCGAACTGCTCCATGCCGACTGCTGTTGCCGAAGGAGGAGCCTGGGAGACTGGAGACAAGGTCGGATCTTGCAGAGCTCGCTGAGATCTGGCTGCGGAGGCCGTGGATCGCCTGGTGGATGTCTTTCGGGAAGGCATCAGGTGGAGATCTGGAGGGAGAAGGAGAAGAGGGTGCCGGAGAAGATGACCGGAGTTAGTCCCGTTGAGCACTCCTTTAAGAATAAGGGTACTGCGAAGACACAGCGGGCCTTTCCTCTAGCACCAATTCTGTTGGTACAGAATTCCACCGAAATCAGAGTTGCTAGAGTTGAGATGATCGCGGCCGCCATCGGGACCTGCAAGGGAAGTTTAAACTGGAGTTGGGAGTACTCCGGTAAGACCCTCTGATGCTCAAGTTAGTACTCTGCTTCAGCAAAAATGGAGTGCTCGAGGAAAAATTTTAGCAGAGTTTCGAGATAGAGTTTAGAGCTTAGAGAAGAATGTATCTGGGGGTCCCCTTTTTATAGATGGGGAGCGTAACTGATTGACAGCGACGTCTGTAACCGCCTAGTAGTGGGCTGTTCAGAGCCGCACGGAGTTTGTTACGGAGAGTAGTGGTGTCAGGGGTCGTTCAGGGCCACATGGAGTTGGTTAAGGAGAGTGGAGTGGTGTCCATTGTCGCAACTTGCCAGAGAGTGATAGAGCCCAGAGAGTGGAGTGGGGTAGTGGCCATTGTCGTGACTTGCCAGAAAGTTTGGATCTGTCAGCTGGAGCTCGGCTGGGATATCTGATGGAGCGGAGTGGCTCTCTGTCCCGTCGATCTGAGAGAAGCTCGGAAATTTTTGAGGTTGCTGATGAGTCTACTGTTGTCGGATGCCTCAGGCATCGATGCTACAGGTGGGAGTCATCTGCTGTAGAAGCTCGGATGGAGACTTTCTATTGGTGAAGTCCGGTAGGGGTCCAATTGCTAGAGAAGTCCGTCTGGGATTCACCTGATGTGGAAGCTCATCTGAAGGTTATCCGTCGGAGAAGTCTGATTTCATGAAGGATCTGGCAGAGGGTCGGTCGATAGCGAAATTTAGAAGGCATTGTAGATGGTTGACTGATAGAAGAGTCTGGAAGGCACTATGGAAGTTCGTCCGTCGGAGGAGTCTGGAGGACACCGTGGAAGGTCGGCTGCTTGAGGAGTCTGGATGGAGTTTGTCCATTGGAGGGGTCTGGTTGGAACTGTTGAAGTCCAACTACTGCTGGAGCCCGTCCGTTGTAGAAGTTCGCTTGGAATCTAACCATTGTAGAAGTTTGGATGGAGTCTGGCTCTTGTAGAAGGCTGAAAGGAGACCGCATATTGTAGAAGCTCGGTCGAAGATCAATTATCGTGGGAGTTCGGAGTAGCGACCTGGCCGGTGGATCCTGTCCCCTTGTAGAAGCTCGTCTGGGATCCGGCTACGAAGAAGTTTGGCTGAAGTCTACCTACAATAGAAGTTCGGAAGAAATTTATTTACAGTAGGGGCTCGAATGGAATTTGCTTACAATAGATATCCAGGGTAGACCGTCCGCTGTAGGAGTTTGGAGTAGACCGCTCGTAATAGAAGTTCGGAGTCGACAGCTCGTAGTAGAAGTTTGGAGTAGACCGTTCGTAGTGAAAGTTCGGAGTAGACCGCTCGTAGTAGAAGTTTGGAGTAGATCGCTCGTAGTAGAAGTTCGGAGTAGACCGCTCGTAGTAGAAGTTCGGCTCTTACAGGAGCTCGGTTGGAATCCTGAAGGTGGTCGACCATCGTAGAAACTTGGATGGAGTCTGATTTCTGCAGAAGCCCTGTCGTTGGGAAAGCTCGATCGTCGACGAAGCCCGAAAGGAGTTCGGAGTAAAGTCGATCATGGCTGGGGGAAGTCCGGAAGAGATTTGGAGAATAGTTGGTTACTGTAGAAGATCGACTGATAGTGAAGCCCAGAGAGTGTTTGGAGCGGCCCGGTAGACGAATGGAGAGACTCATTATCGAAGAAGTCCCAATGGCATTATGGAAGCTCAGACGATCGAGGGGGTTCAGAGAGATGCCCCACAAGGTCGGAAGCCGAAAAAGTCCTGGAAGGGTCGGACTTTTACAAACTTCGGCCAGGGGGTATTTTATACCCAACTCCAGTCCTCCTACTTCCGAGTTCAGGTTTCGAATGAAGGGAGTACAGAAAAATTCTCACGATCGAAGTTACCCTCCTCGATTTTCACACTCGATGGTTGTCAGATATTTTGGTGCTTGGTGCACTGATGCCGGAGTCTTTTCAAATCAAAGCGATCCGAAAAGATTTTTTTGAAATTCCAGCTGGGGCGTGGCTCTAGGTATGACGTAATAATGATTTTGTCAGCTGTTAGCCATTTTCAGTAGCCTGTCGTAGTGAGTGGGACACGCGGCAAGTGTAGGTCGGTCAGAGGAGATCCGCGATCATAACTGCTCCAGGCCCTGTTGCCTATTTAAACACGTCCTCCTCCTTCAGGGGTTTCACTTTGCCTGAGAGAGTTCCTCGATCCCCTCCTCTTCTCCGAGAGCTCCAACCTCCCTTAGCATCCTTCTCGGCCCTAGGCATCCTTCGTGTCAACTTTCATCATCCTTGCCGTCTTCCTGCACTCCTCGGGCCAACCTAAGTTAGTTCCGAAACTTCTTGCCATTTTTCTGTTCTTTCTTCTTCGTATTCTGTTCGTTTAACTTCCTCGAGAGCTTGTCTGCTGTTTTTTCTGATTTTTTTTTTTCAGGATTTCTTGTGGCTTCCATTTGATCCAAAATGTCTTCCGATATATCCTCTTCTAGCAGCTCTAGGAGTTCGTCAGCCCCAGTTTCTCAAAGTCCTTGTAGCGTAGACGAACACGTAGTTAGGACCGAACCTTGTCTGGTCTTTGCACCGGACACCATCCCCAGCTCTTTGACTCTGGACGAACTCTCACTGATAAGGATTCAGTATGGAGTTCCTCCAGAGTATGAGCTGGAGCTTTTCGGACCAACTAACCGGGATAGTGCCCCTCCTCCCGGCCGCTTCTGTCTATACCAGGAGGCTTTTCGTGCAGCACTTCGGCTTCCACTTTTGCCTTTTGTCGTCGCTCTCTTTCATTTTCTGAACATTTCTCTAGTCTCAGTAGCACTGAACTCCTTTAGATTTTTTATAGGGTTTCTTTCTCTTTGTAGTTTAGTTGAAGTTTGGCCGACTCTTTCTTTGTTTAGGAACTTCTACACCTTTAAGCGTCATCCCTCGACAAAGGACTGGTGGTACTTCTCCCCTCAGTTCGGTAGAAAGGGGTTGCTGAAAGGCGCCCCCTCCTCTATCCACAACTGGAAGGAGAGGTTCTTCTATGTCCGGTGCTCGACCTTGGAGCTAGGATTACCCCCTTGGAGTTTTCTGAGGGATTCCGTCGTCAGACTTCTAGCCTGGAAAGGGATAACCTCGAAGCCTCCAACAAGCTCGAGGCCTATCAAGCCCCCCTCCTCTCCGAACTTCTGAAGGAACAACTCTTGTTCAACATCGGCCTGAGTCCTCTTAACCCTGTCGGTACCTTATATATATATATATATATATATATATATATATATATATATATATATTTTTTTTTTTTTTTGGGTGCTTTTTCTTTCTCTTATTCCATCTCTGAGCCATGTCGATCTCCTTTTACTGCAGACATGGACGCAGGCATGGCTCGAAGGTTAGCCCAGGGTCTCAAGATCCACAAGAGAAAAGGCACCTCGACTTCGGGGTCGGTGAAGAAAGCCAGGACAGAAGGGACAAGCTCGGCCGTGCCTGCTCAGGTGGTCATTGCCGTCGATGTCCCTTCCGACGCCAAGCCCGAAGCTCACCGAGCCCATTCGATGAGTCCCCCAGCCGCGGATCCTATCTCTGGTCTCGGAGGCAGTCGCCCGAGCAGTGGAGGAGTTCAAGGCCTCCTCCGAGATGGAGGATCTACAGGTTCAGTTCGGCCAGGATGCCTTCATCAAGGGTTTCGAACTCTGCCAAGAGAAGGTGGCTGGAAGGTTTCTCGAACTGGATCTCGGCTTCCTGGATGAGGCATCTGACGATGAAGCCGGACCATCCGAAGCCACCGTCGGTCCTCCTCTAGTCGGGACCTCGCTGACCGCTGCAACCGCCGCTGTCGATCTTCCAGGGATGCCGAGCCCCTCCACTTCTGCCCCAGAGGTTCGGAACCTCTAGCTTTGTATTTTTTCTTTGTGGTGACTTTTTTCGTTCTCTTGTACTTGAAAATTATTTAATCAATGAAATCGGATTCTTCTTTACAAAGGACCCCCCCTGTTTTTTTTTCTTCTGCATTCTTTTTCTTCTTTTTTGTCTTCTTGTACTAATTTGAGTTGTGGCACTTTTGCCTCCCAACGACAGTACCCTGCCGAAGCTCTCCCCCTGCCACAGGGGATTCCTCTGAAGTCGATGATCCGAGACCTCAGAAGGGAAGTTTGTCAGTTGACGAAGAAGTCTGAGAAGCTGGAAGATGAACTTCATCGACTGAGGAAGAGCCATTCGGAAGTCACTGCAGAGGCTGTTCGCTTTCAGGACCTCCAAAGGAAGGGTCTCATGGAATACACTTGGAGGAAGGCCGACTTCGTGACGGAGCTTGAGGAACTCCGAAAACATGCCAGCGATCGATCTTGGACTCAGGCTTCCAAGATCAGCTTCCTTGAAGTCGAGCTAGTGGCTGCACGAGAGAAGATCAGCCAGTTGGAAGGGAGCTCATCCTGGCTCACAATCCAAGTCGACCACGACCGAGACTGGTCAAAGAAATTCTCTGACCATCAAAAGCAGCTGCAGGATGCTGAGGCAAACTACAATGCCTACCAAGTCGGCTGGAGTAGGCAAGTAGAGGACTACCGAAGGAAGCTCCAGATGGCGACCGATGAAGTTGCCTGCCTTCGGAGGTGGTTATCCAAGAGAGTCCAGCTTGCCTCTTCACAAGGCTCCGACGAGCTCTGCTCCTTGAGGGGGACCATGGCAGAACTGTCTGCGGCCCTTGGGCTGGAGGAGGTCGAACTGCAGCGGCTAAAGATTCAGCTAGTCCACGAGCAGCAGGCGGTCAAAGATGCCGAGGCAGAGTCTGAAGTCCTGAGGAAGAGGCTTCGAGAGTCGGTGGGCGAGAGCCGGTGGTTCCATCAGATGTACCGGGATATGCTGCTGAAAAAGATGAAACTAGAGGAAGAAGTCGAAAACTTAAGGCAATCCCTAGTAAGGATCGAAATCGAGAGCTCGAAGTCGGAAGAAGCTGGGCTTCCTTAGAGCTCCTTTCTTTTTTGTTGTTTCTCTTTTTTGGCCTTCAAAGCTTTGTAATGTACACTTCACTAATGAAATAAAAAGGAAATTTTTTATTACCTTGTCCATTCTTGTATTAAATTATTGTTTATCGAACTTTTTTTGTCTTCCATCTTTTTTGGCATCTGTGTTGTTCGTGGTTCCTCGTCTATTCTTGCTTTGAGTCGTTGTTTACCGATCTTCTTTTATCTTTCATCTTGTTCGATGCCGATGTTGTTTGAAGGTTCCCGATCGTCGCCATATTGATTTGTCTTTTTCGTTCGTGACCGTAGGTCTTTTCGAGGCCATTTGAGTTTGACGCTTCCTCCCGGTGCTCGAGCTTAGAGACCCGAACTTCTTATTATTTTGAGGAAGTCGATTTCTTCTCGACCTGTGTCGAGTGCCCTTTTAGTGACTGAGGGTTTTTTGATAGGAGTATCCCTCTTCGTTGAGACGAGGTCCCTTGTATCTTTGACGTAGTTTGTTTTCCACTTATCGCTGGTATAGTTCGTCACTTTTTCTTTTCATCTCTCCCTATCTTTTTTTTTTTGTGTTCGAGTGAGGATTTTTCCTCTGCTCTTAACGGGGTCGTGGGAGTGTAAAGAAGCCATTGAGGAGGCTTTCCTCCTCGTCCGATCTTGATCGACAGGATCTTTGTCTGTGTCAGGATGAGGTTCTCCTCTTATTCCCGACACAATCAAATTCAGCTCATGTTAGGATGAGGTTCTCCTCCTATTCCTAACAAGGCTGTGGGGGTACATAAGGGCCACTACAAGGGCCTCTCTCCTCATCCGGTCTTTAAGTAACCGAGCCTTCGACTTTACTCATGTTAGGACGAGGTTCTCCTCCTGTTCCTAATAAGGCTGTGGGGGCACATAAGGGCCGTTGTAAGGGCCTCTCCTCCCATTCGATCTTAAATAATCGGACCTTCGACTTTGCTCATGTTAGGATGAGGTTCTCCTCCTGTTCCTAACAAGGCTGTGGGGGCACATAAGGGCCATTGTAAGGGCCTCTCCCCCCATCCGGTCTTAAATAATCAGGCCTTCGACTTTGCTCATGTTAGGACGAGGTTCTCCTCCTGTTCCTAACAAGGCTGTGGGGGCACATAAGGGTCGTTGTAAGGGCCTCTCCCCCCATCCGGTCTTAAATAATTGGGCCTTCGACTTTGCTCATGTTAGGATGAGGTTTTCCTCCTGTTCCTAACAAGGCTGTGGGGGCACATAAGGGTCATTGTAAGGGCCTCTCCCCCCATCCAGTCTTAAATAATCGGACCTTCGACTTTGCACATTTTAGGATGAGGTTCTCCTCCTGTTCCTAACATGCTTAATTTCGATTGTCGAAAGGAGCTGCTCTCTGTCGTTATGAGCTCAAGCCAAAAAGAAGATATACAAATATGAAAGAAACTTTTATTTGAGGCAAAGTTATTGGTAATACATTCATAGATTTTTTGAATCTCATGGTCGCGGGAGGTCTGCCCCCCGTCAGGGTCCTTCAGAGATGGAGTTGATGATCCTAATTGGAGGTCGATATTCAGACTGGTCCTCCCTCCTTGGCGGATTCGGTTGTGGCAGGGCCCTTGGCCGATCCTCCCTACCCTCAGGTCGACGTCGGATGAATCTGTCGAGCCGACCTCACCTGATGAGCTCCTCGATCTCATCTCGAAGCTGAATGCACTCCTCCGTGTCATGGCCATGGTCCCGATGGTAGAGGCAGAACTTGTTAGGGTTGCACTTTCTGGAGTGTGTGCGCATCCTTTCCGACCTCGACAGCTACTTCCTGACCTCCATCAGTACTTGGGTTTTTGATGCGTTGAGAGGGGTATAGCTGTGAAATCTTCTCGAGGGAGAGCCTCGTCGAACTCTGCGGTTCGGACTTCTCTGTCTACGAGCCCGGGGAGGAGTCTAGACACGCTTGTGTCCGGAGGGGGTTCGAGAACGTGGCCGAGCTTCACTCGGCCCTTTTTCAACTGCGGGCTTGCTGGAACCTCCCACCTGCCGCTCCTTCACGGTCTCCTCGTCCTTCATCTTGAAGGCTTCTTCTGTACGGGCATATCCTTCAGCCCGTGCCAGTAAATCGGCGAAGTCCCTGGGATACTTCATTTCCAGGAAAAATAAAAGATCATTCTTTTGAAGATCGCCCTTCAGGGCGGCCATCGCAACCGATTGGTCCAAGTTCCAGACCTCTAATGCGGTGATGTTGAAATGGTTGACGTAAGCTCGGATGGATTCTCTCTCCTTTTGCTTGATGTTAATGAGGGACTCCGAACCTCTCCGGGGATGCCGGCTGCTGACGAAATGAGCAACGAATTGGTGGCTCATCTGATCAAAGAAAAAGATAGTACCCGACTTCAGTGCTGAGTATCAGTTTCTCGCTGCTCCCTTCAAGGTTGACGGAAAAGCTCAGCATAGGATGGCATCTGGCACGCCATGGAGCAGCATCATTGTTCGGAAGGCCTCCAAGTGGTCGATCGGATCTGAGGTCCTATCGTAGCTCTCGAATTGGGGGAGCTTGAAGTTTGGCGGGATCGGTTCCTGCATGATCATTTGAGAGAAAGGAGGGTCAGTACAGATGTCCTCACCATAAGTAGGGGGAGCGCAGCGGAGCTCTTCGATCCGTCGATTCATCTTCTGGAGTCTTTGATCCAAAAGATCCTCTCGACTGCGGGTCTTGAGGGTCTTCTGGTGGAACGGAGGTAGGGACTCTCTGGGGGTGGAATCGTGGTCGGATGGTAGGCTCTCCGCCTTTTGCTTCCCTTTCCCGGGGAAGACAGGACGACTTGCCCAAGTGGCCCGCCCGGTTGTCGGATTCTGGAACTCCGACGATGCTCTTTCCAGCCGCACTGATGTCTGCGGCTGCTGTGGCCGCTGCTGCATGGCCTGCACCACTTCGGTGAGGCCTCTGACCTGCTGAACTAGCAGGTCAAACTGCTCCATGCCGACTGCCGTTGCTGGAGGAGTAGGAGCCTGGGAGACTGGAGACGAGGTCGGATCTTGTGGAGCTCGCTGAGATCTGGCCGCAGAGGTCGTGGATCGCCTGGTAGATGTCTTTTGGGGAGGCATCAGGTGGAGACCTGGAGGGAGAAGAAGAAGAGGATGCCGAAGAAGATGACTGGAGTCAGTCCTGTTGAGCACTCCTTTAAGAACAAGGGTACTACGAAGACACAGCGAGCCTTTCCTCTAGCACCAATTCTGTTGGTGCAGAATTCTGCCGAAGCCGAAGTTGCTGGAGTTGAGATGACCGCGGCCGCCATCGGGACCTGTAAGGAAAGTCTAAACCAGAGTTGGGGGTGCTCCGGCAAGATCCTTTGACGCTCAAGTCAGTACTCTGCTTCAGTAGAAATGGAGTGCTCGAGGGAAAATTTTAGCAGAGTTTCGAGATAGAGTTTAGAGCTTAGAGAAGAACGTATCTGGGGATCTCCTTTTTATAGACGGAGAGCGTAACTGATTGACAGCGACGTCTGTAACCGCCTGGTAGTGGGCTGTTCAGAGCCGCGCAGAGTTTGTTACGGAGAGTAGTGGCGTCAGGGGTCGTTCAGGGCCACGTGGAGTTGGTTAAGGAGAGTGGAGTGGTGTCCGTTGTCGCAATTTGCCAGAGAGTGATAGAGCCCAAAGAGTGGAGTGGGGTAATGGCCATTGTCATGACTTGTCAGAAAGTTCAGACCTGTCGGCTGGAGCTCGGCTGGGATATCTGATGGAGTGGAGTGGCTCTCTGTCCCATCGATCTAGGAGAAGCTCGGATGTTTCTGAGGTTACTGATGAGTCTATTATTGTCGGATGCCTCAGGCGCCGATGCTACAGGCGGGAGTCATCTGCTGTAGAAGCTTGGATGGAGACTTTTTGTTGGTGAAGTCTGGTAGGGGTCCGATTGCTAGAGAAGTCCGTCTGGGATTCGCCTGATGTGGAAGCTCGTCTAAAGGTTATCCATCAGAGAAGTCCAGTTTCATGAAAGATCTGGTGGAGGGTCGGCCGATAGTGAAATTCAGAAGGTGTTGTAAAAGGTTGACCGATAGAAGAGTCCGGAAGGCACTGTGGAAGTTCGTCTGTCGGAGGAGTCTGGAGGACACCGTGGAAGGTCGGCTACTTGAGGAGTCCGGATGGAATTTGTCCGTTGGAGGGGTCTGGTTGGAACTGTTGAAGTCCGGCTGCTGCTGGAGCCTGTCCGTTGTAGAAGTTCGCCTGGAATCCATCTATTGTAGAAGTTTGGACGGAGTCTGGCTCTTGTAGAAGGCTGAAAGGAGACTGCTTATTGTAGAAGCTCAGTCGAAGATCGATTGTCATGGGAGCTCAGAGTAGCGACCTGGCCAGTGGATCCTGTCCCCTTGTAGAAGCTCGTCTGAGATCCGACTACGAAGAAGTTTGGCTGAAGTCTACCTGCAATAGAAGTTCGGAAGAAATTTGTTTACAGTAGGGGCTCGAATGAAATTTGCTTACAATAGATATCCGGGGTAGACCGCCCGCTGTAGGAGTTCGAAGTAGATCGCTTGTAGTAGAAGTTCGGAGTAGACCGCTCGTAGTAAAAGTTCAGAGTAGACCGCTCATAGTAGACCGTTTGTAGTAGAAGTTTGGAGTAGGCCACTCATAGTAGAAGTTCGGAGTAGATCACTTGTAGTAGAAGTTCGGCTCTTACAGGAGCTCGGTTGGAATTCTGAAGGCGGTCGACCGTCCTAGAAACTTGGATGGAGTCTGATTTCTGCAGAAGCCCTATCGTTGGGAAAGCTCGATTATCGATGAAGCCCGAAAGGAGTTTGGAGTAAAGTCGATCATGGCTGGGGGAAGTCTGGAAGAGATTCGGAGAATAGTTGGTTACTGTAGAAGATCGGCTAATAGTGAAGCCCGGAGAGTATTTAGAGCGGCCCGGTAGATGAATGGAGAGACTCATTATCGGAGAAGTCTGGATGGCATTATGGAAGCTCGGACGGTCGAGAGGGTTCAGAGAGACTCCTCACAAGGTCGGAAGCCGGAAAAGTCCTGGAAGGGTCAGACTTTTACAAACTTCGATCGGGGGGTATTTTATACCCAACAGTATGTATGAGACTTAGAACTTCACAAGCTCGCTCACCTTTTCTAGTAAAAGACGATTTGGTCATTTTTCCAAGAAGACAGGACTCACAGGTTGGAAGTGATTCACAATCACTGACTTCAAAGATTTTCTCTTGTGTCAACCTATTTATTCTATTCTTGTTAACATGACCTAACCTACAGTGCCAAAGATAGATATCAGACACATCACTAATTCTAGGGCATTTGCTGGATGTGTACATTATACTAACAGGTTGTGACAATATGTAAATATCATTATTCAGTTGTCTATTCATTACATTAACACCATTCATAATGATATTAAAATTATTTTCTTTTATTAAAATTTCATAACCGTTCATGTCCAAGAGGCCTACAGAAATAATGTTCAATAAAAAAGAAGAACAAAAGTGACATTCACTAAGAACAATTATATTCGACTTGAATATATGCTTAACAATTTCTAATGCTAGAACTGAAACTGATTTTTCATCTCTAACATTGAAAAATTTTTCATCTTCTTCAAATCTCTTACTGACTTGCAGACCCTACAACGAATTGCAAATATTAAAAGGGCTTCCGGTATCTAATACCCAGGTAGTAGAATCACAAATTAAGAAATTATAAAGTGTTATTATATAATTACCTTGTGCAGCAACAACTTGCTTCTTTCTTGGCTTGTTTGGATCCAAGGAGGCAATGTACTAAGGATAATTTTTCTTCCAGTGCCCTTTCTTCTTGCAATAGAAGCATTTCGCCTGACTCTGATCGGACTTGGATTTCTTGGTTTGACTGGATTTGGCTGCCCCAGCACTGTGCATCCTTTTCTTGTTCTTTTTATTCTTCTTTCCTTTCTTAAAGGGTTGACGTCCAGAAGAAGATCCTCCTACTATATTTATCGACTTTTTTTGGAGCTGGTGATCCTTCTCAAAGTTCTACAGTAATCCCAGCAAACCATGGTAATTGATGCAGGCTTTGTCATTCGAAAATGAGTAAAAAAAAGGAGGTAGGACTTGGGCATAGAGTTCAAAATGGCATCTTTCTCTAACTATTCATGCAGGGGAAAGCCAAGCTTGCTTAAATGCTCAATCATTTTGATCATGTACAGTACATGATCGATGACTAACGCTCTTTCCCTTATTCGAGTGTTGAGGATGGCACAACTAGTCTTGTGCCTCTCAATATTATCGGGTGTGCCAAAAGATTCATTCAATATTTGTAACATGTCCTGTGGCTAAGCATTCTCGAAATGATGGTTGAACTCATCATTCATTGCCGCCAGCATAATGCAACAAACCGTAGTTCAATCGTTGAACCACTTCTGATAAGTGTCTCTGACTGTGCTACGTACATTCAAAGCTGGCTCCTCGGGTGCCAGATCTGTCAATATATACAAGATCTGTTCATGCTCCAAGACTATTTTGAGCTTTCGATACCAGCTATCAAAATTTAGTCCCATCAATTTATCATTATCTAATAGTGATCGGAGCGACAAGGTCATTGCCATAACTACAAAAGAAAAATCAAAATCTAATTTGTATATGAATTGATTAAGCCTAAAGATATGGTTTTTAGTCTAAAGGTTCTCTCACTATTTTATTCGAATTGATAGCCTCTATCTTCAATTCAAAAAATTACACTAATTTCTTAGTAGGTACTAGAATCCACATGGACTGCACATGGGCCTGAGTGTGGCTCGGCCAACTCTTGTGCACCCATGGGTAGGTTCTTCATCAATTATTTTACCAAATAATTTCTAACATTCAATTTTATCCTAGACACCTCTTCAGCAGGTGTGTGGCACCTCCACAGAAAGTTCTGATTAGGTCCAACTATTAACATGCTAGAATTTAGTGCATCTGACAAACGAATAATCAGACCTGAGTGTGGCTCGGCCAATCTGACCATTATTAGAAAGACACAACTAAATCCACATATTATGAATGATAATTTTGATAGCCAGATAAGCACCAGGTGTGTGGCACCTCCAATGATCATCTAAACTGTTGGACTCATTATCATCTAACTTAATGGGAGGTTATGATCTAGTTATCACCATAACTATTTCATTTTAGGGACCTAATAATTTTAGAAGATTTAATTGGTTGAATTGAGAGATGAGAAGAAACTTGACCAGTTAATTTTAATCCTCCCACTGACTTCATCAAGTCAGATTAAAGAAGATCAGGTATAAGCTGGTCTAACCAACCAGTCATAAATCCTTCCACTGACTTCACCAAGTCATAAAGAGGACTTAAGATAAGTTGAACTAGGGACACCTAAATCAGTCATACTGATTTCTTAGTTAGCATGGGTCAACCCCAATCATTAAGTGATCTAATCAAAATATGTTTCACCATGTTAGCTAGGTAAGTGAGATCGGTGGGAAGGATATGTCATTAACTCGACATAGATTCAATCTATGCGAATAGCTCTCAATTAATGACCACCGATCAAAGCTGCCATACTTACTTTAGACACCAACTAGTTAGTCATTTTTAATTTGATCGACTTATAAACTTGAGTTCAACCATGAAGCCACAATCAAAGTCCATATTGATCTAATCAAAGATATGGACTTGACCAACTACAACTATTGAAATTGATCAAGAGAAGAAATTGACCCAATCAGAATTAACTTTTAATTAGATTTGATCAATTACTAATATGGTTCATTATCAATGATTTCTAACTTTAGATCTAACCCAGTTAAATGGATTTGACTCAAGCTAACCCATTAACCCATGAATTATGAAATTAATGCCTTAGATCTTTGATTCTCAAATCTAGATCACTTAATTCTCAATTAAGTTTTGGACTGACATGGATTCAGATTCGATGTTTGAAAATAATTTTTAATTTTATAAAATATTTTCACAATCAATTATCTAATGATCAAAATATTAATTTTAGATCTAATATATATTATTTCAGATCTAAAATAAAATTTAAATTTTTTTTTCATTATTTATCATCATGAAAAAGATCACGCAGTATCCCTACACATCATAGGAGATCCCATCGAATGGGCAAATAGAGTTGTGATATCCAGATTTCTCCTATGATCAGACGGCTATGAAGATCTATCCAATCAAATTACTATATTACTTAGATACTAAATTAATTATTTAGATCTAATCTAAATAATTAAAATCAGATTATATACAAGAATAAATTCATGTTATAAGCAACCTGGCTCTGATACCACTATAGGATCATGCAAGGATTTCATGCATGCATTTCAAAATTTTTAGTGGAAGAACATTAGATTAAACTATTTAATCTATAAATACATGCATAAGAGTTGATCTTAAAACTCTTATAAATAGATTTATAATATAAATTTATATGCATAAAAATTTGAATCTAATATTACAAGTATTTGAACAAGAACAACAATTAGTGATAGATCTAATCTACCACTTCTAGGGATCCAAATCCAATACTTGAGCGTGGGTAGTCGATCTACATAATTGAGAACATAGATCTGAAAGTCCTCTCTGGTCGCTCATAGTCGCACAAGCATCCGGCCTCTATGGATGGTCCACACGAAGTCCTCAGATCGATCAGCCCTCCACGGGCGTGCTAGCTCGTGCAGTCGGCTTCTGATAGCAGATTTGATTTTATCTCTTCCTTCAATCATCTCAGATCTTTTTGATATCAAAGATGGATCAGAGAGGATGCTGGATGGTGAAGAAAAATCTGATGAAGACTCTATTTTCTTTGATTTTTCTCTCACCCAAAATCCTAGAACAGTTCTAGGTCGCTCACCCGAGAGGAGATCGGTCTCTTCTTTTGTTCACTCCAAGGAAGAAGGAAACCCACCCAAACCTTATGCCCTAAAGAAGTATTTTTGACCCTCTTTCTCTTTGGTATCTCACAGTGAAAATCTCTCTTAGTTTGGTGCACAAAATTGTGGCCTTTTTATGGTTGTCGTACAAACTAGATAAGATAGGATAAGGGCTAGAGTTTGTTGCAATTCAAATCATTTTGAATTTCAATTTGACTCCAACTTTTTTTGACCCTTATCAAATTTAAAGAGGCAGTTACCAAAAAAAAATTGATTATGAAAAACCATTAGGAAGACTTCCTTTTCTCGCACACAATGAGCCCCTTCAAAAATAGCCAACATATGGAAGGATATGGATAAGGTTTTAAGTTGAAATTCAAACTATTTTGAATTCAAATCAAAACCAACCAATTCTTATCCTTAATGGGTGATAAAAGAAGGGTAATTTTTTAGTTTTCTCATACACAAACTAATTTTGTGCGATAAGAAAAGGTGTGAGACAATTTGGGTGGCATAAGGGAGAGAGTCCCACTCACTTGGGACTCTAAGGTTTAACTAATTAGATTTCTTTAAAGCCCAATCCAATTAGACCAAAATAAAATATGATGAACCTAATCTAATTAGGCTCCTATAATTTTAATTAAATTTTATCAAATTAATAAATTAATTGAGCCATAGATCCGATCAAATCAGGATCATTTCTCCCTTATCGATTAGGTTATCTCATAACCTAATCAGACTTGACCTGATTGAATCCAATTCAATCAAACTTGATCCAGACTTTAATGCTCAATCAAATTAAGCTAATTAGTGATCTAATTATTAATTAATCTTTTATTAATGATAGAGTCCAAGTCTAGTGGAACTTTTCTCTAGAGTCTCCATCCAGTTGGACTCTCTAGCAGAGTCCCCATCCAGTGGGACTCTTCAGCAGAGTCTCCATCCAGTGAGACTCTTTATCAGAGTTCTCATCTACTAAGACTCTTCAGATTAGTCATGTGATCGGAGAAAAATTTTTAATGTGTGTGACTCCATAGGTTCGAAGCTAAGCTGGTAGCACAGGAACTGATTCATGTACCAATTGGAGTAACCATCTAGCAATGGTGCCCGACATCTCGATAGGCCGAATGTATGCAAAGCAACACTCAAAAATTTATTTGGATATAGTTACCATATAATTCATCCCTTTGACCCTTGATGCTAGGATGATTTAGAGTTTAAACTGTCAACTCTTAATAGTACATCCATTATGTGTCTTAACCTAATAAATCCTATGACTCCTCACAAGGATTGCCCTAGTCATGATCTTACTAAATTGAAACACAAAGTATTCTCTCCAATCTTTTGGAGTGGTCAATTCCATATTGACTTACGCACTGACTTCATAAGTACTTGACTATGCTCAGAAACCTTTCGATCTTGAATTAAAAATTTAGATAGTCCGACACCAAAGTACAGTGAGTTGCTTGTAAGTCACCATGATGATCTCAGATCGGAGGGACATTTATACCCATATTCCTTTGGAGTGACTCTTGATAGTAGAGTGCTCTGAAGTTGGTCACGTTCAGTGAAATGTACTCCTACATTTCACCTGTATGCCATACCAGCGTCTCCACGCTCCTTGGTTAACAGGATGACCAATGATATATGGCACACAACGACCTACACTTGATATGTCTATCATCCTAGTAATAGCATATCATTTGGTCGCAAACTCATTTAAGAACTAAACGATAAATTTTTCTTTATCGATTTAAAATAGTCCTAAGGATTTTCATCATAACACAGACATTCGATATAGAAGATGTACAAGCTTATAATAAAAATTATCAAATAAATATTTTATTAATTAATTCATATACAGTTACATCAAATAGCACAACCGTCAATAGGCTAACGATTGACTTTGGGATACATTTCTCAACAAACCCAGTGTATCTAACAAATAAATGCCCAGGCTCAAGTTTACTCGGCCATCCTGACCATTGATCTGAAAAAACATAACAAGGTCATCATATGATGAATGATAATTTTAATACCCAATAAATACCAGGCATGTGATACCTTCAATGCTTATTTAGAATACTGGACTCATTATCATGTATCTTAATGGAAGGTTATGAACTAGTTATCTCTATAAATATATCATTTTAAGGATCAAATAATTTAAAAAATTTAATTAATTGGTCTAGAATAAAGAAAAAAGGTTAACTAATATTTTAATAATCCTTTCACTGACTTCACCAAGTCATCGAAGAGGACTAGAAATAAGTTGGTTCAAGAACACCTGAATCAGTCACACTGATTAATCTTAATGGTATGAATCAACTTGAATCAATCAGCGACCCAATCAAAATATAATCTACTAAATTGGTCAAATAAATGAGATTGATGGGAGAGTAGCCAATGCTTGCCTTAGACACCATGTAGGCTAGGTAAGCATGCCTCCAACTAAAAACCACCGATCGTACTGTCGAACTTATCTTAGATATCAATTGGTCGATTAGTTTCAATTTGGTCAGCCAAAGGATTCAGGCTCGACCATTGAGCCACAATCAGGTCTATTTGGTATGGTCAAAATATGGACTTAATCAAACTACAATAAGGTTGATCTAGAGAAATCTTAACCTAATCTAATTTAACTCTTGATTGGATTTAAACTATTTCTCTATTTAGTCCATATTTGTTTCTAACCCTAGGCCTAATATGGTTAGATGACCTGATTCGAACTAACCCATTAGCCCCAACGATTTATGAGGTGTCTTAAGATCTTTGATCCTCAAATCTAGATCTTTTATTTTTATATCTTAATTTTTAATTAAGTGTATAAAATTTTGTGTTGATACTATTTCAATTTGTAAAACAATTTTGCAAAAAATTTTATACAAAACTTACATCATATGTCAGTTTTATAAAAATCAAAGAAAATTAATCATAAATCTTTTAGATCTAATCTAAACTAATTTATGATTAAAATAATTTTAAAAGATTCTTTTTATTATTCTTCTTCAAGAGTTATAATCACATCGGTACCCCTACACGTCATAAGAGAATCTATCGATTGGGCAAGAGAGAGACTTTAATCCTTGCTTCCTCTTATGCCTGGACAGCCATGGTGATCAACTCAATCTGAGTATTTGGCTACTAAGAATAATTCTACACTACATATCATATATGTAAAAAGAAAACATTCTGATTCATATCATATTCATAACATGATAGCATGTAGAATTTTTATCTAATCTAATTAGATCATTACTACAACATAAAATTTTTAGATCTAAACCTTAATCATATCATCACATGAATCATTAATATTAGATCTAAAAAAATAATAAAATCTATTCAAAATATAAGTATGATTGCATAGAAAAAAATTCTGATTTGAGATATGGTCAAACATATGCAGATATATTGCTCAAATTAGATCTGAAACTCTGTCAAATAGATTCAGATCTGAGTCTGATTCAAAAATTAATTCTATAGTTGAAATATATCCATAAAAATCTATCAAAAATAGATCTAAATCTATGCATAATCAGATTTTAAATCAGAATAAAAATCTACATAGAAAATTTTGCTAAAATAGATTTTTAACAGATCAGATTCAAGGACTGATTTTGATATGATAATTTGGTCAAAATTAGATCAGAAAAATATAAAAAATATTAGATCAAAATAAAGTTTAATCATATCAAAAAATTTTGAATCAAAACTAGATTAAAAAAAATTAGACTATGCGATCATGACATATAGTCTAGCTCTGATTTAGTTGAAAAAAAAAATTTGTCCGATCAGATCGAATGCCAAAAAAGAAGAAGAGATTTTTAATTTAAATTTTTTTTAACTCTTATGAAAGTTACCTTGATACATAGTGAAAAAATGATCGAGGTTGATTGATTCCTGAAGATCGTTGCTTCACGAGATCCGAATGTCCAAATCCTGTACTTCACTCGCACGCCAAACAATGTAGGAGAGAGAGAGATGAAGAACTCTTTAGGAGGAAAGGAGAGGAGAGGCTTGAGATTAGATCTTCAAGCTAAGAAGGAGCCCATATGCCACACCATGAAGAGAGAGGGAGGACGCCCAAGATGAGAGAGATGCCCAAGGAGAGGGGACGCACAAGGTGATCTCACACCTAGACCACTTCTCAATTGCTTGCTTGATTGATTTCTCTCTTCTCCAAACCTATTAAGAGGTCCTAAATCAAATTAAATATCTTCATAGATTAGGAATAGGACTCTCTAAATTTGAATCAAATCCAAACTCCCTAAACCATGAGGATTCCTAAAAGAAGTAGGAGAGATGCCAACTTGCGCCTCTCTCCTTATGCCACACACCCAAGGGGAGTCATCCTCCATCTTGGTCAACCACTAGGTGAGAGAATGCAAAAGAAATATGGCTTAGTGTATTAAATTTGATTTGGTTCAAATTTAGATTCAATTCAAATCCAATTCAAACCAAATTTGAAAAAACTACTAATCTTAATCTAATTAGGATTTAGGTCCAAGTCTAACTTGGAAAATTAACCCAATTTAGCCTCAATAAAATCAAGTCCAATTAGATCTGATCTAAAGTGATTAAGACTTGAATCCAATCTCTCATAATTTCTTGAATCATTGATTTGATCAAATTCTTCCCTGGAATCAAACCTGTGCCTCATGTGTAGTGCTAGCTGTACATAGTCAATGTTTAATTCTATATGACCCATAACTTAATTCTTAATTAAGTAAATTTATAAGTTCAATCAAGTCTCATACTTTAAAATTAAATACATAGATATTGGGTCAATTCTTTCCTATACAGTTTGACTTTGTGCATGACTCCATGGGTTCGAACACTAAGCCGTTAGTATAGGAACCCCTTTCTATACTAATCAAAGTGACTATCTAGCAATGATATCTGACATCTGGATAGATCGAATAATTGTAAAGTAATATTCAAGAATCTCGACATATGGTTATTGCATAATTCATTCCTTTGATCCTAATACTCAAGACGACCTAGAGTTAAACTATCAATCCTAGATTAGTCATTCATATTATATTTCAATCTTTTTCAAATCCTATGATAGATCATACGAATTATCCTGATCAAGATTTTACTACATTGAGATACTATGATGCATTAACTCCTATAATCCAGAGGGGTCAATCTCATCTTGACTCACACACTGACTTCACAAGTACTTGACTGCACTCAGTAGCCTTTTGTCATTGTATTAGAAATAAAGGTAGTCGACACCAAAGCATAATGAGTTGCTTGTAAGTTCCCTGGTGATCTCAGATCAGAGGGACACTTATGTCTATATCTTTCGCGAGCTGCTCTTGACAGTACAGTGCTCAGTAAGTGAGTTACTGTTCGATTACGATATACTCTTACATCGCAGCTATATGCCATATCAGTATCTCCATACTCCTTAATTAAGAGGATAACTAACCTATATGACATACAATGATCTATCCTCGATAAATATTATTATCCTTCTTAATAATATATCATTTGATCATAAATAACTTTAAGAACTATTCGATAAATTTTTCTTTATTGATTATATTATAGTTTTAAGGATTTCATCATAATACAAGAGTTCAAAAGAAGATGCACTCTTATGATGAACTTATCAAAAATAACTTTTATTTATTAATAATTTATATATAAATTATAAAGAGCTCAATTATCTATAGATAGATAATTGACTTTAAGACATAATTTCCAACAATAAACAAGGTCCCTAGCCATATGGATCTTTATAGTGGACGTTGGCTGCAATAAGTTCACTATAGGAGTAGGGTGTGCATCCAGATGGGATCTATCAATCTTGATAGATAAGAAGTAGTTCTATATTATTTATGAGACTGAGTTCAGAAGATCATGGCCATGGCAGAGTGAATGATAGAAAAAGATTTTCATAGAATTTTACTTATGAACTTGAGTCAATTGAATATTATATATGACAAGCGATGGGATCTGACGAGTTATCCATGATCTCCATTTTGTCGGAACTCATGATAGAAGAATTGAATCATATGGTAATTATACCTAGAGGTTCAATATTTTATTTTACTGGATTGTCACTACATACAACTAGGTATCACTAGTAGATTGTGAGACTTGTCGAGCATCGTCTAGATGATCGATAATCCTTGATGGACAGAGTTAAAATTATTTCAATCCATCAAAAAAATTTTAATGATATTATGATAGGGATCATAATATATCTCACTATTAGATATAATAGAATATTGAGAATTGTGTCCCAAAGTCAATCGTCAGCTTGTTGACGGTTTTATTATTTCGCTGTAAAATTTTAAAAATATATGCTTTGAATTATCCATTTTTCTTTCATAGAATATATAGGGTCACACATAAAAGAGATCTTTATCTGATCAGATGGTTGATCTGTAATTATGAATCATAGAGGGATCTAATTATCAATATGATTGGTGATTGATCTAATGCAATTATTGCATTTATCAAACTTGCTAAGTGTTAGTAAGTTATAGGAGGATTAATTAGTAATTGAATTGCTAATTGACATAATTTGATTGAGAAATAGGGCTAAAATCAAGTCTAATTGAATTGAATTCAATTTAAATTGGTTTGAGTTTGATCAGATCAAGCTAATTGAGTTATGAGATAACTCTATTGCAAAGAAGATTAATTTCTAATTTGATTAGGATCTCGATTTAACTAATTTTTTAATTAGATTAGGATCTTATTGAGAAGATTGGGTTTCTAATTTAATTAAGTTTTCTTCTCTTATTGGGTGCAACCAAATTTGATTTGATTGGGATCCAATTGAAACAACAAGTGAGAGTCCCATTGGACTGGGACTCTCTCCCTTCTCCGTTGTATGCACGCCCCATAAAAGCCACGCCCCACATAAAGCCTCG
Source organism: Elaeis guineensis (assembly GCF_000442705.2). NCBI lineage: Eukaryota > Viridiplantae > Streptophyta > Magnoliopsida > Arecales > Arecaceae > Elaeis > Elaeis guineensis. The sequence continues at coordinate 20,797,978 of NC_026008.2, read as the reverse complement.
TTATTTCTCCTCACAAAATCTAATTTAGCATGGAGAATGTTCACGCAAGAAATCTTATCGCCCTCTTCCTTTCTCATGCCCTTGAATAGATGAGATTGAATTCAAATCTGATTTGAATTCAAGTCCCAATTTGATAAGGATTGTCCTTATCAGGAACAAGTTTGATTTCACCCAAACTCTAGGATGCCAATTAAAAAGGTTTTCTCTTTTATGCATGCGTTAAGGAGAAAGAAATCTGATTCTTTTCTACATGAGAATGGGCATGAGATAGCATGGAGTTTTGGACGCCAAATATATGAAGCCCTAAGGTGTAGGAATATGAACATAAAAAACATGAAAAAAATCAGATGGAGATCTGATTTTTGGCATAGGGTTTTGGGAAAGCCTTCACACTAATTTTTCAAGGGGCGTTGGGGTTTTTGTGCATGGGTTTTCTGAGAGAGGAGTCTTCTCTCTTGGGGTGTGAGATAGAGGGAGGCTTTGATCCTCTTAGGCATGGATTTTAAGAAGAAAATAGAGAGAAAGGGTTCTTCTATTCCTTCTTCTTCCTCCTCCTCTTGTCCTTGTTCTTTGAGAAGGTCTTAAGGAGTTGAAGAAAATCTGTACCAATCATCAGGAGGTGTCTTCTTCAAAAGAGCTAACATCTCGATGAAGATGCAGGCCTTTGATAAGATCGAAGGCTTCATGTGGATACCCGTAGAGTTTGGACGTGTGTGCGGCTCTGTAGGAACCTCATCAGATTATTACGATCATCAGCTATGGAGATCATTAATCCGTATAAAGATAAAAGTCTAACTTTAAATCTGATTTTATTTTTTAGTATCTTAATTTTAGTATGTAAACATTCCTGGCATGTGTAGATTAGATCTATATATTGCATGCATGATAGATTAAAAATATTTAAATCTAGATCTGAAATTTTTTCATTACTTGATTTAAATTTTTGCATGTGCATCCCAGAAGTTTGACTTCCTTCAAATATTTCTCATGAAAAATAGAGAACATGGAGATGATCCCAAAACCTATAACGAGGCGGTGTTGGACATCGACTCTGAAAAATGGATGGAAGCAATAAAGTCAAAAGTTGACTCAATGCATTCCAACCAAGTCTAGACCTTAGTAGATTCATCAAAATGTATAGTACCTATTAGATGTTAAAGGATCTATAAAAGAAAGATAGATTCAGATGGATAGGTAGAGTCCTATAAGCAAGGCTTATGATGAAAAGATTATAGTCAACATGAAAGTATTGACTATCAGGAGTTCTTTTGCCTGTAGCCATGTTAAAACCCATTCAGATACTGCTTGATTTTGTGACATACCATGATTATGAATCTGATAAGTGGATGTGAAAACTATCTTTCTAAATGGATATCTTAAGGAAGATATTTATATGGGACAGCCTTTTGGGTTTCACTTTCAATGATGGAGATCACTATTGGAGTTTGCACTAGACCGTGCGTGGGACCTGGTGATTAGCAAGCAACCAAAAGGGAAGATTGTCTAGTTGTGGAAGTAAAAAATTTATAGATTGAGAATCGCAAAGGAAGAAAAGAGAATGAGAGTTTTCTTGGGAGAAAGAGCTTTATTCAATTTGTATTCAGCATACAACCTTGACCTATTTTACATGTATATATATGTTTACAATAGGGTCAAGCCTTCAGCTCAAAGAAAGCTCCCAACCTAAACAAACCCATGTGCAGAACTAATCTTATAAAACTGAGCTGGCTCAGTCCCAGACTGAGTTGGCTAACCTGCAGTCACCCGAAACTGCACTCTCTATTTGTCGTAGGTTAGGCGACTCACCTGTGAATTGAGTCGGCTAACCTATCACTGAGTCCACTCAGTGTGGAATTGAGTCAACTAACCTGCATGTCAATCTGAAGTCCTCGAAATGCAGCTTTCTATCCTCTGATGTTTCTCAGATATAGTTGACCCAGTCTCAAATTGAGTCGACCCACCTTCAACTCAATCGACCCAGTCTGAAACTGAGCCGACTAAGCTTCTAAAACTCTTCATTCTGACTAAAACTTTCAGTACTTTTCTTGGCCTCTTCTCACATGTTTCCAAGGCATGGGAGTGCCATACTTGAGCTCACATTCTACACCTTAGTGCTCTCAAGTCCTTGTGAACTCAGCTTTACCCTTCAGACCCATCCGTGCCACACACATCTGAAAGCTGTCTCTGGGGAGTACTTTCGTGAGTGCATCTGACTGGTTCTCCTTCATATGGATCTTCACCAGCTCTACTTCACCTTCCTCCACCAGCTCCCTGATCCTGGTACCTCACGTCTATATGCTTTATGCATGCATGATAGACTAGGTTCTGTGCCAGCTGCAGAGCACTCTGACTAAGACTGTATAGTGTAACCTTGCTCTGCTCCACCCCCATTTCAACTACAAGCCTCTTCATTCAAAGAGCTTCCTTTGCAGCCTCCGTGATCCCTATATACTCAGCCTCTGTGGTGGACAAGACTGTTATAGATTGAAGGATTGATCTCCAAGACATCGATCCACCAAACATGCAGAAGAGATATTCCGTGGTAGACCTCTTTGTATCCAGATCTCCAGCATAATCTACATCCACAAACCCTTCTAAAGGACCTGAACCTCCATATGACCCCTTGGAGTTCTTCTCACATCTTCCTGGCTACCCACCAAATACTTGACCATAATCCCTTGTTCTTTGCAGATATCTCAATATCCACTTTAATGCTTTCCAGTGTTCCTTCCCAGGGATAGCCATATACCTGCTAACCGAGCTCACTGCATATGCTATATCTGGTCTATAGCATACTATTGTGTATATCACACTACCTACCGTATTTGCATAAGGAACCTTCTCCATGTACTCTCTCTTTTCATCTGATTGGGGGCTTTGATATTTTGAGAGAGATATGTGGCTTGGTAATGGTGTCTCTACAAGTTTGGCCTTCTCCATCCCAAACCTCTCCAGAATCTTTTGGATATATCCTCCTAATAACAAATGGAGTACTCCTTTGCACCTATCTCTGCAAATCTCCATTCCAAGGATCTTCTTCACTGAATCCAGATCCTTCATCTCAAACTCTACTGATAATGCTCTTGTTAGCCCTTTCACAACTTCCATGCTCCTACGGGCTAAGAGCATATCATCAACATACAGTAACAAATACAGGGCATCCTCCTCCCCTATATCTTTGATGAAGACACAACAGTCATGTTCACATCTAACCAATCTCAGACTCAGTACAAAGCTGTCAAACCTATGATACCACTGATAAGATGACTATTTCAGATCATATAGTGACCTCATGAGTAGACACACCTCTTTCTCTTCAACCTCCATAAAGCCATCTAGTTGCCTCATATAGAACCTTTCCTCCAAAGTCCCATGAAGGAAAGCTATCTTCACGTCCATCTGCTCCAATTCCATATCTTGCTGTGCCACCAATGACAACAATATCTGAATTGAAGTGTGACGCACCACAGAAGAGAAAATCTCAGTGTAGTCTATCCCTTCCCTATGTGAGTATCCTTTTGCTACTAACCTCATCTTGAATCTGACTCCACCTTATTCTAAAGGTGCCTCCTTCTTTGTGAACATCTACTTTAAGCTAATAGATCGAGCACCTTTAGGAAGATCCATCAGCTGCCATGTCTAATTTTTCTTCAGTGATTCCATCTCCTCCATCATGACCTGTGTTAATGACTCCTTATCATTATTCTCCATGGCTTTTGCATAATTCTTCGGATCTCCATTTGTAGTGATGAGGGCATAAGAGATAGCCTCATCAATGCCATATCTGATAGGTCTTTTGATGGTATGCTTGGGCTTGTGCAGTGCCACTCGCATTGGTGAATTTCTCCCACTTGATGTCTGTGGCTGCTCCTGCACCTTCATTGGAATAGTTGGCTCTCCATGCTGGTCCTCCACTTGAGTAAGATGTCTCCTACTAAACTCCACCTCAATAGGAAAATCTCTGTAAGTAGATTCTGTATGCCATCTACCTTTGACAAATCACCACTATCCACCTTCACTTCTCTAGATCCTCCTATACTCCCAAACCTCTCCAAGTTGCTCTTCTCATCAAAAATAACATCCCTGCTGATTACTGATCTCTATGTCTGAGAATCCCACAGCAGGTACCCTTGACTCATTATGGATATCCTATGAACATCATCTTTCAAGATTTTGGATCCAACTTGCTCCTCTCAATCGCCTCCACATGTGCATGGCCGGATGATAGAAGACCTTTAGGTGGCCAAGCTCCACCTTCTTTTCACTCCAGACCTCCTCTGGAATGCCTCTATTCAGCTTTCTATAGGGAGACCTATTAACAAGAAAACATACAAAAGTTAGAGAATCACCTCAAAAAAATTTTGGGAGTGATGTTTGCAGCCTCAAACTTCATGCCTTCTCCATTAGTATCCAGTTCATTCTCTCCGTGACACCATCCTACTGAGGGGTCTTCTTCATTGTTTACCGATGCTTAATGCCATTCTCCTCGCAGTATTGCTTAAACTCTAGGCTCGTGTACTCCCCACCATTGTCCGACCTCAGGCACTTGTCTTTCTATCTCCTTCTCGATCTCAGCTCTCCAGATTTTGAATCGGACAAACACCTCTGATTTCTTTGTAATCAGATACACCCACACTCTCCTGGAAAAGTCATCTATGAAGGTAACAACATACCTAGCTCCACCTCGAGCTGAAATAGGTACCTGTCCTTGTATATCTGAGTGCACTAAATCCAATACTCCTTTGCTGTGCTTGGTACTGTTGGCAAACTTCACCCTATGCTGTCTGCCAAAGATGCACGGCTTACATAAATCACTATCCTCCTTCTTCAGAGTGAAAATCATTTCTCTTCTGCTTAACTCTATGAGCCCTTGATCACTCATGTGACCCATCTGATAGTGCCACAGTCGATACAAAAGCTGCTCCTCTTATGCCACTGCTAGTACCTCTGCACTATCAATTACCACTAAACCTTCCATCCTATAAAGATTGTTGCTTAGTCTTCTATCCCTCATCACCACTAATGCTCTTTTGAAAATCTTCAAGCATTCACTCCCAGCCTAGCTACTAAAAGCATAACCCTGCTCCTCCAAGTAGCCTAAAGAAATCAGATTTTTCTTTAGTTCTGGTACATGTTTGACATTTGACAAAGTTCAAATAACATCGTCATACATCCTCACCCTAACAGTGCCAACACCAGCCACTTTACAAGAGTGATCATCTCCAAGGCTAACACTTCCTCCATCTGTCTTCTTCTGGTAGGTAGCAAACCTCTCCCGATGTGAAGTATAGTGGTGTGAGTATGCTAAATCCAATGTCCATGTAGTACCATACTTTGTGGACCTATTTGATACAACCAGTAGGTCTTTTCCACTGCTCATCGATGTTGTATCATCATTCTTGTTGGCCTTACCCTTTTCTATCTTTGAGAGGGGATAGTTCCTCCTCAAGTGCCCTGGCTGACGACACTTGTAGCACTTCAAGGGCTTCTTTTGATCTTGAAATTTTGATTTGCCCTTGGATTTACTCTTACTCTTCTCCTTTGATCTTTCCTATCTTTCATTCATAGCCAAGACCTCAGAATTAGGATCTCCCTTGCAGATCTTCTCTCTTTGCTCATTTGACTTGAGCACACTAACTTCTTCATAGTTTAAGATCTCTTTCCTATAAACTAGAGTTATTATGAGACCATCATATGAATCTGGGAGAGAACAAAGCAGTAACAATGCCCTATCTTCCTCTTTAATCTTCACATCCAAGCTCATCACCTCTGAACAAACCTGACTGAACTTTTGGATATGAGCGACAAGATCTCCTCCTTTAGGCATCCTTAGACTGTAAAGCTGCTTCTTCAATTACAGCTTATTAGTCATATTCTTCCCCATGTAGGTATTCTTCAGTCTCGTTCAGAGACCCTTTGTAGTGGTTTCTGTACATATCTCGGGCAACACCTGATCGGCCAAGCATATTCTGATTGTGCTGAAAGCAATCTTCTTTAACTCTTTCCAATCTTCAGCACTGATTCTTTCTGATCTTTCCCGTATCAAGATCTTGTAGATCCTTTACTGAACCAACAAGTCCTTTATCCTCTGCTGCCATAGGATAAAGTTTTTCTAATCATCAAATTTCTCAAAATCTACCTTGAATCCACTTGACACCATCACTACAATCACATCAAAATAAACCCTAACACCCTTCTGCAATCAAACACTAGCAAACACAACACTTCCAAGAAGATCTATATGCCCTAGATCCTCTTTCCAACCTTTTGTATCATCTCTTACCTGTGTAACACTGCTCCACCTCAATCAGGAGACAACAACGAAGAAAACAAGAAGATTTAGGGTAAAATCTAGTGCAATAGATCTGGATGAAGTAACCCTAGGTGACTTCCTTTTCTCCTCCATGCAACTACTGCTCTGATACCAAATGTTGGAGTTTGCACTAGACCATATGTGGGACCTAGAGATTAGCCAGCAACCAAAAGAGAAGATCGTCTAGTTATGAAAGCAAAGAATTCATTGATTGAGAATCACAAAGGAAGAAAAGAGAACGAGAGTTTTCTTGGAAGAAAGAGTTTTATTCAATATGTATTCAGCATACAACTTTGGCCTATTTTACATGTATATATATGTTTACAATAGAGTCAAGCCCCAAGCTCAAAAAAAACTTCCAACCCAAATAGACTCAGATACAGAACTAATCTTGTGAAACTGAGCTAGCTCAATCCCAGACTGAGTCGGCTAACTTGCAGTCATCCGAAACTACATGCTCTATTTGTTTGCAGGTTAGTCGACTCATCTGTGAACTGAGTTGGCTAACCGATCATTGAGTCAACTCAGTTTGGAACTAAGTTGACTAACCTGTGTGTCAGTCTAAAGTTTTCAAAACATAACTTTCTATCCTCTGATGTTTCTCAAACATAGTTGACCCGGTCTCAGACTAAGTTGATCCACCTTCAACTTAGTTGATCCAGTCTGAGACTGAGCCAACTAAGCTTCTGAAACTCTTCATTGACTGAAACTTTCATTGGCTTGCTCCCTTCTTCTCTTGGCCTCTTCTCACATGTTCGCAAGGTATGGGACTGCCACACTTGAGCTCACAATCACAAAGTCTGCAAACTACAAAGGTCCATATATAGACTCAAGCAAGCATCTCAGAGTTAGAATATTCATTTCATCGATGTGATCAAATTGTTTGATTTTATTAAGAACGAGAAGAGCCATGTGTTTATAAGAGGGTCAATGGAAAGATGAGATTCTCCTAATTGAAAAAGATATTCCCATACTGACTTCTGTTAAAATACAGTTATCTAAGAAATTCTATGTGAAAGACCTTGGAGAAGCATCCTACATCTTAGAGATAAAAGTCTATAGGGATAGATCTAAAAGGATGCTTTCCCTATCACATAAAACATACATAGAGGAGGTGTTGAAGAGATTCATCATGTAAACTTCAAGAGGGGATTACTCCCTTTTAGGCATAGGATTCATCTCTCCAAAAAGATGTGCCCTAACACATCGGAGGAGATAAATCGGATAAGCAAGATTCTTTATGTTTCGGCTATAGGAAGCCTCATGTATGCCATACTATGTACTTGACCTAATATAGATCATGTTGTGAGTGTCACAAGTAGATATCAGTTGAATTCAAGCAAAATGCACTGAAAAGCTGTGAAATATATCCTTAAGTACTTGAGAAGTACTAAAGATATGTTCATGATTTTTGAAGGATAAGAGCTTAGAGTGCAAGGATGCACGAATTCAAATTTTATATCTAACATTGATGATCGAAAGTCCACATCAGGCTATGTTTTTCTATATAAGGGTGGTGCTATGAGCTGAAAAAGTTTCAAGCAGTCTATCATAACAGACTGCACTATGGAAACTAGTACATCACTACTTCTGAAGTTGCTAAGAAAGCCTTCTGATTTAAAAGGTTTGTTGTGAAACTGGATGTCATGCCACCATATGCCATGACACCAGACTACGACAGCAATGGTACTATAGCTCTCACTAAAGAGCCAAGGTCTCACCAGAAGTTTCATACATTTAGAGTGATGGTTCTATATTATTCGTGACTACCTCAAAAGATTGAGGTACAGAGAGTTGACTCCACTGAAAATGTGACAGACCTATTGACTAAACTGATAAGCCAACAAAAGACTGAAATCCATCTTGAGAAGATAGGACTCAGATTTATAGCCAATTGGCTTTACTACAAGTGGGAGATTGTTAGATGTATGCCATAGAAATCAAGTTGGCCGACACTAGTAAACACTCTAAGAGCATAGTTTATAATTTTAACTTATTAAATTAATAATAATGGGTTGTTTTGTCATTCATGTTAGTATTTTAGTTCCATGAATCATCCAAGAGAGTAATAGATGTGACACATATTCTTAAGAATTGAGAATTTGAGATATGTGTCATTGATGGTTAATTTCTGAATTGCTCCCAACTGATGGATCATCATGAAGATGGTGGTTGATCCGATGAGGTTAGTGCATGGATCACTTCATTTGGAATAGATAAGTCTTGAGTCTATAGTGTGGAGATACTGGATGAGAGCGCAGGTGGTTGTTAGAGAATAATGATACTGAGCGTGATCACACGAGAAGTTACTTGGATGTCTACTCACTCGTTAGTAACTTGCTCGATGCTGCAGTGGTGTGACTGGTCCTTGACCTACGATGCCTCGACTATTCATAATGAGGTTGTTATAGTTTAACTATACCTTAACTCGATCTTTTAGCTATATGGAGTCTTGAGGTATATGTTGGCTGTAGTAGATTCACGATAAGAGTAGATTGCACCTAGATGGAATCTATCAATCTTGATAGATAAGGAGTAGTCCTATGTGATTTATGAGATTGAGTTCAGAAATCTTTGGCCAAGATAGTGTGGTTAATAGAAATGAGTTTTCACAAGAAATCACAAGATGAACTCAAGTCAAATAAATCTGACATATGACTGATATTGGGGTTTGATGAGTTCTCTATGATCTTCATCTAGTCAGAACACACGATAGAAAGATTGAATCACATGATAACTGTACCTAAAGATTCATTATTTTATTCTGCTGGATTGTCATTATATACTGTTAGGTGTCACTGATGGATTGTGAGACTCACAAGCATCATCTCGATGATCGATGATCTTTAAAGGACAGAGTTAGAACCATTCCAACCCATTGAAAAGAGTTTTAATGATATCGTGATCGAGATCACAGTATATCTCACTACCAGATAGAATAGAACTTACGTGATCACATATAAAAGAGATTCTTGACTAATTAGATGGTTGAATCATGATTATGAATCACATATGGATCTAATTATCAATGTGATTGATGATTAATCCAATACAAAAGTTACGATGCTAAAATTTACTAAGAGTTAGTAAATTATAGGAGGATTAATTAGCAATTAAATTATTAATTGGCTTAATATGAATGAGCAATGGGACTGAAATCAAGTCTAATTAAATTAGATTCAATTTAGATTGATTTGGATTTGATTAGATCAAGCTTAATTGAGTTATGAGATAACTCTATTGCAAGAGAGACCAATTTCTGATTTGATTGAGACTTGGGTGCAACTAATTTTCTAATTGGATTAGGATCAAATTAGTTAGGTTTGGATTCCTAGCTGGACTAGGACTTGACCTCTCATTAGGTGCAACCAAATCAGATTTGGTTAGAGATTTAATGAAGCACCAAGAGAACCCAAGTCGACTAGGACTCTCCCTTCTCCCTTGTGCGTACGCCCAAGAAAGACCACACCATTGTTGTTCATGCTAATATTGTTTTTGCATGAGAGAAGCCATGCTAAATCCTTCTTAACACCCTCTTTTCTCAATGGCTTAAGTGATTAAGGATAAGTCCCTTGTTAGGTTTGAATTCTTATTGGATAAGGATTCAACCTTATCATATTTGGATGCCAAATAAAGGAGAGGATGTGGGGGTCTTTAACGCTGATTTTCTTTTGGTGTGTATCCCTTTTGGGGGTTGGGATTTAGTGCGTGGGTTTCTGAGAGAGGTGCAAGGCCTCTTGTGGTGTGAGACAGAGAGGATTAGATCCTCTCAAACATAGGTTTAGGGAGAAAAAGAGAGAAAGAGTTTTGATCTTTTTCTTCTTCCTCATCTTCCTCCTCCTATTCTTCTTGTTTCTTTAAGAGAGTCTAAGAGAGAAAAAGAAGATCTATCAACCATTAAGGAAGTGGTCTCTACAAGGGAGTTAGCACCCCGGAGAGATTAAGGAGCCTTCGATCAGATCAAGGCTTCACGTAGAAATCTATAGAGGTTGGACTCTTGTGCGACTTCAAGAAACCAAAAGACATCCACGATCATCAGTTGGTAGTGAGGATCAACCCGCGCAAAGGTATGAAGATCATAGCTTCTTCTTTTTATGTTTTCAATTTCAGATTTTATTTTTTCTGAATCCTGTCCATCATATGAAGATCTTGTAGCATGGTTTTAAGATTAGATCTTGTGCATGCTTGTAGATTAAAAGATATTTTAATCTGATTTTTATTTCACTATATTCATAATTTTTAAAAATTAAAAATCTGCATGCATGAAATCATGGCTTTCTAACAGTGACAGGTCTAATGTCAATAGATAGATACACAAACATGCCACTCGTATTGAATTAGCCGAAAATAAGATTGGAAGATAACGAGTGTAAAACGGGTTCAGATGGCCTAACCTTTAACGACTTCATTACTATCACACCACCCATCTGAAAGAAGATGGATACAGTTGGAAAGCATGTAGCTAGGCTATGATCGAAGATGTCTACTATTACTATTATTCTTGAGGATAAAATAGAGTCCTATTGGTAAACTACTAGTAATATAAAATAAAGATAAAACAAAAATAATTAAAGTAAACTGAATTTATTAATGTGTTGAAGGTTCTTGTTAGAGTATAATTTACTTATTTATATGCCTAACAACAACCGTAAAACAACTCTTATAGCTATCCATGTTGTCATGATCATAATAATTTGAGAAGTTTAGTTTTACAATTCCACATATAGCATAATTATGAACCAAATCCCATTCGAAATAAAACCAACATCTCTCAGCCCATGTGTCCAGACATCATGGTCAGTCATTCCCAAGTCTTATTCTCTTAACCTACTTATTAAAGCTAAGTTCTATCCCTTCGACCTGCACCTCTACATTATAGTTGAATAACTATGGTTGAACCCTATTAAGTTTAGCAATAGTCACATGACTTTTATGCCTTAACCTTGACCAAGTGGCGATTCCTCATGGCCATAAGTTAAGTTGTTGAGATGGGAATGCAAACAAATTAAAAAATATCATCAATGATAAAGATATTAGTTACAATGTTTATTCTATAATGATGTGCTCTAACAGATTTCAACACACTTGAATCCTCTTATCAAGATGTCTATTCTATTGTATAACTTCAAGATATTATCAAGTTTTCCAATATGACTTGCCATATTAACTATCTCAATTTAAATTCAAAATCAAACACTCCAATACTAAATGCCTAATTACAAACCTAAGTCATTTAATTGAAGTACAATAGGTACAATCTCCTTAAAATACAAAATGTACATAGGCACAAAGAAATTGAAGAGATGGAATCCCCGTCATTTAATTAAAAAAAATTGTAGTGAAAGAGATGCACCCTTTTTCTTTTTGGTTGATAATAGGGGAGGATGGCCTCCCCAACTAAGGTCTTAGGAAAGTATAATTGGCAACATTCTCCGGGCCTAAAGAAATGATTAATGATAGAAAATCAGAAAGCCAACATATAAGTTTCTAGAGACCACAAGCCAAACTTGTCAAATAGTTTATAATCTAATTTTCTTCCTTAAATATATGGGAGATATGGAGAGCTCGTAGTCTGTGATACAATCTATCAATATCTCATAGACAAGGATGAGTATAATCACTATCTGAATTCAACCAATTCATAATAGTAGATGAATGACCTTCATGTTGGGTTTTGGTGTTTTGAATTCAATCCACAGTAGCAAAGTCCATAGTAGTGAGGTCCAAGATAGAGAAGCCTATAGTGTGTAGGCTTGGAGGCATGGCCTATAGACATGGACGATGCACGCGTGGCCCATAGACGTGCTGCCCGTAGGCTCGCAGGCACGACTGCACAAGGTATGGTCCACCATACGAGGTGGGTCCACCATGCGAGATACGGTTCATGCATCATTTCATGTAGTCTACACATGATCCAGGTACTTTTTTGTGCGATTAGACGGCTATGGGTGTGTGCGAGGGCGATCGAGTGGCTGCGGATGGTTCTGGAGTTCTAACAAGAGTCATATATGTAGCTTGGACATGATTAGGATATATTTTTAGTGCTTTTAAAGGGGCCCAGTGGCTTGTGGAGCTGAGAGTGGCTGAGGATCTTAGGACAACAACCCTCTCAGGTGTAGCGATTTGTAGTGGCTCAAAGAGAGAGGGGGCCTTTTAGAGAGTTGATTGAGAGCTTTTTGTAAGGGCTTTAGCTTCTTATTGAGAGAAAGAGATTGATGTATGAGAGTTGAGAGGGTGTGATTTTTTTTTATATTTATTTTCTCTCATAGTAAAGTTTATATACTTTGTGGAGATAAGTCTTGTGCTAATCCATGTTATTTTTGATTTTTTCCCTAGTGCTTCTTTCTTCTTTCTTTCTCTTATGGTACCGACATCATCATTAGCATTGAGATCTTGGGTGGGGATCTGTATTCTACACTCATGAGGGATACTTCCAACAAGCAGTATTAGAGCATGGGATTATTCAGATTGTGGCGATGTTGATTGAGGTTGAAAAAGATGGAGAAGATAGGTTCAATCAAGATAAAGATCAACTGATATGATGGGAAGAATAATTTCTCCCTATGACAAATGAGGGTGAAGGATGTGCTCATCCAACAAGGGATGATTGATGCTCTCTTGTACAAGAAGAAGCCAACTATCATAGAGGAGAAGGATTGGAGTGGCTCTAGATGCAGATGGTGAGGATAATCTGCTTGTACTTGATAGATGATATGTTGATTCATATGCTTAGCGAGACTTCTCTGACGGCAATGTAGATGAAGCTCAAGGAGATGTACATGGCGAAGTCACTCACTAACACTCTCTTCTCCTGAAAATAGTTCTACTAGTTGCGGATGAGTAAGAAACAGATTGTGTAGGAGCATCTCAGCAACTTTCAGAAGATCCTCACTGATCTCCTCAATATTGGTGAGAAGGTTGAGGAGAAGATTAGGGTGTTGGTCTTGCTTTCATCACTTTTTTCTTCTTTTAAGTCCTTAGTGACTGCTCTTTTTGTGGAAAAGAACACTATCAAGATGGATGATGTTACTTCTGTAATTCTCCAAAATGAGATTCTTAGATAGACGAATCGAGCTTCGAGTTCAGACAGTGACTTGACTTGGCGGTGATTGAAGGTGATGGTGGTAGAAGATAAAGTAGCAGAGGATCGCAAGATAGGCGATCCAAGTCTAAGTCGAGAGACTTTAGCATGATCAGATTCTACCACTGTAATGAGTTAGGGCATCGAGTTAGAGATTGCTTACAGCTCAAAGATCGGATGAAGCCTACTATGGCGGTGGACCATGGTGGCGACACTGATGAGACTGGTGAAGTGCTTATGGTCTCAGATAAGGCATCTACTTCTTTTTCTTAGTGGATTTTAGATTTGGCATATTTGCATCATGTTTGTTGTAGAGAGAAGCTGTTTGACTTTCTAGAGAGCAGTGAGAGCACTACTCATTTGTTGGATGGATCGAGCTGTGCGATCAAGGACATTGGGACAGTCAACTTGCAGACACATGATAGAGTAGTGAGAAAGTTGGATGAGGTTCGATACATATCTAGTTTCAGGAGTAATCTGATTTTACTAAGTAGACTGGATCTAAGTAGCAACAGATGGAGAATTGATGATGGAATCTTAAAGGTTGTGCATGGCAATAGGGTTGTTGTGAATGGAATGAAGTATGGAGGAGACTATCTCTTGGATGGAAGCTTAGTGTGAGGTGGAGCTTCAAGTTCTAGTGGGAGCTTAGTGCGAGGTGGAGCTTTAGGTATAGATGGATTGAGTATGAAATGAGAGATTCGAGAGGATGACAGACGATATCATAGGATGAAGTTCTTATTATCGCAGAAGGCTACCCTGAGCAGGTCTCAGGTCAGATAGGTCACAGCATATAACAGAGATAGAATCGAGTGATCTGACTTGACTTTCATGTCTATCCATCTATAAGCAGTCAAGTATTTGCCCCAAGGCATGGGGCTGATATTGTTCAAAAGCTCTCAAAATTATGTAGAAGCCGAATGTTGAGTTGAGATGGAGATTATTGGGTTTTGGCACCTTAAATTCGATCCATAGCAGCGAAATTCAAAGCAGCAAGGTCCAAGATAGAGAAGCCCATGGCGTATAGGTCCGAAGGCACGGCCCACAAGCACACACAGTCCATGTGCAGCCCATAGACATGCAAGCCCGCAAGCGCATGGCCTGCAGGCATGACCATGCGAGGTATGGTCTACCACATGAGGCACAATCCACCGAGCGAGTCATGGTCCATGCACCCCTTCATGCGGTCTACGCACGATCAAGATGCTGTTTTGTGTGATTAGATGGCTGTGGGTGTGTGTGGGCGCAATTGAGTGGCTGCGGATGGTTCTAAAGTCCTAACAGGGGTCATATATGTAGTTTGGATGCGATTAGGATATGTTTTTAGTGCTTTTAAAGGAGCCTGACAGCCTGTGAAGCTGACAGTGGCTAAGGATCTTGGGACAGCGGCCAGAGTCTCAGGTATAGTGGCTTGTAGTGGCTCAAACAGAGAGGGGGCCTTCTAGAGAGTTGATTAAGAGCCTTTTGTGAGAGTTTTAGCTTCTTGTTGAGAGGGAGATTGATATATGAGAGTTGAGAAGGTGTGATCTCTTCTTGTATTTATTTTCTCTCATAGTAAAATTTGCATGTCCCGTAGAGGTCCTTGTGCTGATCCATATTATTTTTGATTTTATCCTTAGTAATTTTTTTTCTCTTATGATATCGACATCATCATCGATGTTAAGATCTTGGGTGGAGATCCATATTCCACACTTGTGAGGGATCCTCCCAACACTTCAATCCATAATCTTTGCATAATATTTCTCCATAGCTGATTTAATTTCTTTTTTCCATCTTTGAAAGCTCCATCAAAATTGAACTTGAGAGCACCTAGTTGTCAGGGAGTTCAAGTACCAAGATGAGAGTCCTCAAGAAGAAACAACTAGCCCAAGTGCCAATACCCTTAGAAATTTTTTTTCAGGGCTAAAGAGATAGGAAACATTACTGGGTGAAGCAATTCAATAACCAATAGATAGGTTTGTGTCCATTGCCACAAAAGCATATGGATTCTTCAATAACCATTCATTTGCTAGATATCCACTTATATGATTTGGAATAATCATAAGTAGGTCTCGAGATGAACTTCCTTTACACTTTTGATACTTTAACCTTACCTTATAAGAGCTTCTCAAGCATAGTTTATCTTCACTAGCATTCCAGATAACTAGTATCAACATAATCCTATTCACTAAATTAGTAGAAAAAATTTTGAGTAGTTTCTACTTGTGCCACCCACCCTTGAGTTTAATAAACTCTTGAAGCTTCCCATCATCAATAGATATAGTCATGTTAAACATAATAGGCATTTTATTGATGGTAACCAAGGAATTAGTAAGGATTTTGATTTTGGATCCATTACCAATGCTCCAAATAAGTTGATGATATCAACTAGATATTCTTGGGGATTGCATGTCATATTATAGAACAATTTGAGTGCAAATTGTATCCATCCTAACTCCCTTAAAAATTATATTTTTGGCATATGACTTTGGTCCATAAATAGTGTGGCAACATTACTAATTTTTTAGCTGCCTTGCTAAACAAGGCTTTGTGCCACTTGTTCAAATTGAAGGCACCCAATCCACCATTTTGCTTGCTCTAACACACCTTATCACAACATATTAGATGAATTAGTCTTGCTTTGGCATCATGTCCCCATGATAAGGCTCTCTAGATAATGTCCGACTAGTCGAGAAATTGCTTATAGGAAAATGCATTTGATAGGAGATTGGCTATTAAATAACTACCTCCACTTTCAAGTTGCTAAGCACTTCTCAATCAAATGATCAGAAGTTAGAAATCCCTTAGATGAGGATAACCAAATATAATTGGGATGACCAACTACTTTCCAAGCTCGCTTACCCTTTATGTTTCCAATATTTTGGGTAGATTCTTAGCAAAAGAGCAATCAATTTTTGGACTGAAAAGCATGGAAGATTTATGGAGGTTAATCTATTAGCCTTCTTGGCAATACACAAGAATATTTTCTTCAAAGTTTGCATTGTCTTTAGTCTTGGCTTTAGTAAAAATTCAAACCACCAATTAGATGAAAATCTATTAGATTGCTACATCTTGGTCTATAATCATGTCATGTCATGAATCTAGAGAGTAACAGATACTATATGCCTACAAGATGAACCATACAAGCATGCAAGCCTACTGATCAAGTCATAATAATTAGAGTAATAATAAACTTTTTTCAATCTTTGAAATTATTTTAATAAAGATCCAATTAAATCATTCTCAAAATAAATATCCAAAAATAACAAAAGTCATAATGTTCCACCAATTATTATCATTCAAGCCAAATAAAACTATCCAAAATTAAATTGAACCAAGCTAAACTAAACTAAGTTAGGAGTCGAGATGACCCAAGTATCTCCAAGCAATCTAGTGCACTCTTCTAAGTCTCAAAAAATTATGATTCAAGATCTAAAAATAGAAAAATAAGAATAATAAGCTACACTAGTCTAATAAGTAATACAATATATCAAAGTAGGGTCTAAGCATGCCAAACAAATAAACAATCAAATAGCATAGTATTGGCTAGAAACAAATCAAAGCTTAAATAGTGTGTGTGTGTGTATATTTATTTTCAAAATTATTTTTTTATTAATTGATAGTAGGTCCGACATCAAACTATAGCTTCATAACCTAGTGGCATGGGTTAGATAATAAATACAGGATACAAAAAATATATCAGATAATATATAATAGATATCACTATTCTAATCACCACTGGCTTAATGTTGAAATTAGTTTCTCAAATTATAAGTTGATAAGTTGACTTTATAATCCCCAATGGTGGGGCCAGATCATAGCCATACTGAAAATACAAGCATATATATATATATATATATATATATATATATAATTTCATAGATTATCTAGTCAAATTTTTCAAATTTGACGCTCAAAATAGATCATATGTTCAAAAATAACTTATTTACAAAATACCAAATATGTAGTCTATTCATATTTCTTTTCCAAATAAAATAATTAGAATATCAACAATAACATGTTTGGCTCGTTTTATGAAATAAAAAGATAGAGATCATAAAACAAATTTAATAAGCTAATTATAATTTTTCTAGATTATTCTTTTTGATTAATTTCAAAGAAAAAAATACTATGAAGTGTCGGATTACTTTTCTCTATTCATGATAAATCCAACTATAATGTTTACCAATCCACAATTCAATCCAATAGATTAAATACATCTATTCAAGGCCATTGAAATCTAATTAATTTAATAATCAACATCATAGAAGCTCAATAAATCATAAAAAATCTTGAAGAACCCATCAAGATTAAATGAGAGGAATAAACCAACTAAGGATGTAAATAGGGTATGGCTTCATGATTGAATCAAGATAGATCATGGATGGACCAATTAGGTAGTGGAGCCCGACAGTTTGAATTGGTTAGTTCAGATAATTTTATCTCATCAAAGATCAAGGGGATATAGCTTAATCATCATAATCGATGATGCCCAAATCTACTAGGATCTGAAAAGGGCCAAGGTGGAAGCTGACACACTATCTGATGGCATAAGTTAGGACCCCTTTACTTAGAATAATGCAGGTTGTAAGAGATTGACTCTTTTGGGGTCATCAATCATCTAGAGAGGGAAAAAAGTTTTGAAAAAAGAGGAAAAGAATGAGAGATAAAATAAGAGAGAGAAAGTAGTTCAGGTACCTAAAGATGGTGGTTGAAGGCTAGGGTCGGTGACCATTATGAATGGTGGAATTAGACCAATGGCCAGTAATAGAGGATTGAACAAAATGACCCAAAGTAGGAATCAAAACAAGGCATGCACAAGACAAAGTAGGGGTAGTTAACTAGAAATCAAAGGGAGTGGCATCTTGAGGTGGCTGCAAATGGTGGTTGGAAGACTGACAATAGGTAGCGGGTGGTGGTAGTTGAGATCCTAGTTAGTGTGCAACCGAAATGGAGAAACAAAAATAGAATCAAATTATATTTTCTTTTTTTTCCTTTTTCTTGATGTAAATCATAAAGAAAGAGGGATAAAACCAAAGAAGGAAAAATCAAGAAGAAGAAGAGAAGGAAGGAGGAGGAAGAAGAAGGACAGTCATAGGACCATGGTAGCTCTGCCATGGTGGTGGCACAGTGAGAAACGAGAAATGAGGATGGAAAAAAGAGATAAAAAATAGAAGATCTTGGATAGAAATTAGGAAAAGAGGAGGTACTTTTGGAGGATACTAATGGTGGCTATTAACTGAAAATCAACCATAGGGTTAGTGGTGGAAAGGGGACCGATGATGATATTTGCCTATAGTGGAGAAACACTACAAATACGTGCGACAAGGAGGTTGGATAATACAAAATAAAGCTGTCCATAACCATTTGGATCCGAGTCCAAGATACCTACAGGCAATTGACATCCCAAGCAATGGCTATGATGGAAACAAAAGGATAAAATGAGAACTAGCGACACACATCAAGTGCTGAAATTAGTAAAAATAGGACCTCTTTTAGATCTAAAAATAGGGAAGTAGTTCTATGTTGATTCTCAATGACTTCTTGATAGAGTTCAGTCAAAAATTAGTCAACAAATATGGAGAAAAGTAGGGGAGGAACATATAGAATGATTTGGGGCTTCATACCATATCTTCATTGAGCATTTTTCTGGTACTTTTGATAGCTACAATAAAGGGCAAGATGGAAAAAAGGAGAGGAGAAGAGAATGAATGTGCTTGGAGAGAGGTTGTTGTCTTAAAGGAGAGAGGCTTCTTATATATGTGAGCCCTGGGGTTTCTTTCTCTAGATCCGATGAACTCAGGAAGAAGATGGATGGCTTCCAATCTCTTTCAAATAGAATAGGACTATTTTATTTTCCGCTTTTAGGCCATTTAAGAGTTAGGTTGGTCATTGGACTAGGCTTGGCTAGAGAATCAGGCCAACTAAAGGGCCGGTATTCACAAGTCATACAGATTCCTCATTGCAACTTTAGAACTTAAAGTCCAAGAGAGCATATCTATAAATACGATAAAAATATAAGTGCATAAGGGGTAGCCTTATCTTAGGCCCATAGTGGAATTGAACCAAGAAGATGGTGTGCTATTGATCAAAATAGCAAAGAAAGGATCTTTGACATAGGCTAAGATCCAATTAATCCTTGAATTAGGAAAGTTGAAATGATAGAGAATCTATTCTAAGAAGGTCCAACCAAGGTGATCATAAACTTGTACGCAACCACTTAGATAAGAAAATTATCAGAGATGAGGTGATTGGAAATGAAGACCCATTCTCCTCAGAAATTATCTCTTTGATAGAGGCTTCAACTTATATATTCACGAGGAGTTTAGCAACCAACTTGTAGACTATATTACACAAATTAATGGATTAAATTGTAGTGCTTCACCTTAGAAGGGTCCTCAATGTTGGGGATAAGAATAACAAAAGTAGATTTCCAAGAAGTTAGCATGGAAGACTTGTTGAAGAGCTATTTAATAATAGTACACACATCAAATTTAATAATTTGTTAGTAAACCTTGAGGAAGCTTGGTGGAAAAGCATCTACATCCGTTACCTTATTAAATACTATACTTCAATTTCCTTATTAGTAATAGGGCAAGTCACCAAATAATAATCTATCTCATCTTGCTTGTAATGAATACTTGGAAGATTTATGTTACATTATTGGATTGGGGCTCACCATCAAGTCTTGAATAAGTTCAAAAGAGCATCTCTAATCATTAAATTCTATGCCATTCCATTTCCATTACCATCCTTGATAGAAAATATTCTATTTCTTTTATGTTGGATCATGGTATTTATGAAAACTAGTAGTATTTTTGTCACCTTGTTGGATTTAGAACACTATAGGCTTCTATTTCTAGGTAAAAAATGTTATGTTAACAAGCAATATGCTATCAAATTTATTTCAACTCATTAGTAGATAATTGTCTTTTTGACTCATTCAATTTAGATAAAGTATATCCTTCTCAAGAGATTCCATTTTTTTGAAAATATTGCCCACCTTTTCCTTACTCTACTACCCAAGTGCCTATTTAGTGTATCACAACTTGCATGAGATCATATCTCTAGGTGAGTCTTGCATCTGAGTCAATTAGGCTTCCGTAACAATATTTTAGAATTCTCATAATACGTATAAGTTTTTAAACTTGAAGGAGGTGCAAATCTAGTTCTAAATAGAGGTGTAAAATAAGTAGTGGACAATGATTTAAAGCCATACAAGAAAGATGTTTAACTCTATAATCAGGAAAAGAAGTATAATAAGTAACTATTACACATGGCTCAGTCAATTCTCTCCTAGATCTGACAACCAACATCTCGATTATTGCACTAAGTAAATTCAAGGTACTCAAATCTCATATCAATTAGACTTTTTGATAAATAAAGCTTTTAAACTCCTTGACATCGTGATCCTCATGAATAACTCCTCTTCTCTGTTTGACAAATGATATGATTGATCTCCTAAAATTATGGTCGGGATTCCCATATCAAGTATAGTAGAAAGTTTTTGTTAGAGTAACCTTCTTCCTCTTCCATTAGTGCTAGCATACACAATAGCCAATAACCAAATTGGTTAGTATTCAATAGTAATTATTATTATCCCTATAATTGATTTTGATGATGTCAAAAGAATTTAAGTATAAATCATGATTATTAATGATGCTTTTGAGAATAATTATAGGATTTCTCATATTGCTCAAAGATTGACCTCATTCGAGAAGAAGTCCTCCCAAATTTAAGTGATTTTATATTTTCAAGTCAAAATTCAAGTTTTGGAAGCAAAAAAAATGAGTTCGGTATAAAATAAATGTGATAAAGAAAAGTCTAGCCTAGAAAAACTTCTCAATATTTCAAAAATTAAGTTTGAGAAGTCAAGCATAGCCTATAATATCTTTGAACAAAGAAAACTATTTAAAATCAAAGAAAATCTTTTTTAGCATGCATGACATGCCTTTGAGTTGATAAAAAAAGAAACTTACCCAATTCAATCTCAGTTCAAGAGAAAAAGTAGAAAGAGATAAAATTTAGATAATTTTTGTTGACCAACCAAATTTTTATCTGAGTCGATCAAGACAAAATCATAGCCAACTCATCTATATGGATAGCTGACTCAGTTTCAAACTCAGGATAAAGATAGAAAATTGAAGATTTCATAGATTTTTCTGAGTCGACCATGAAAACAAGATAGTTGATCAAGATGGAGCTTAGTTGATTCATAAGAATAGGGTAGCCAACTCAGTCTTAGAGATAAAAGAATACAAAGAGTAGTAAAATTCATAAGTTTTCTAAGTCGATCCAGAAAGTCAGTTAGCCGATCAAGTCATAAAAATTAGTCAACTAAGAAGATATTTGAGTTGATCTAGTCTCAGATAGATATAATAGACAGAAAGCAAAAGAATTTGTATCTATTCCGAGCCGTCCTAGAGTTTTACTTAATCGACTCAATACTTTGGGTTAGTCAATTAAGAGCTTGGATGAGCTGACTCACAAATTTTTTATTAAATAATGACTGATTTTTAGATTATTTTAAATGATCATATTTTATTTGTAATGACTATTTTCAAGCTTTCAATAACTAGATCATTAATTATAAAAATTTTTGAGACCATAAAAGTGAAGAATTCAAATGGGGAACTAAACAATTGAAAGATTTTGAGAATATTGATTTTATTCAAGCTATTTTAAGTGGAACAAAAAAAGAGAGGAAGGAATTAAAAATACTTTCAATTCTGAGCTTCTCATATTTACTCAACTCAAAAGAGAGGAAGTATGAATTTAATTAAGCCAATAACTACCAAGCAAGAGCATTCAAGCCTTCATCAATCCTTTCTTACGCATTGAAGAAAAAAGTCAAAGTAATTCAAGAGCTCAACCATTTTAACATTTTTAAGAGTTTAAAAAGTTTATTATTTATGTTTTTAAATTCTTGTATATCATTCTTTAAACTATTGTGACATATTTTTTGGGAAAGAAACTTGGGTTTTTAAGGGTTGGTCCAAGCCATAAATTGGATGGTGCAAGATTTTGGTTAGTGAGTTAGCGAAAATTAATTAGATTGATTGTGAGCCTAGAAAAATAATCGATTGTAACATTTTGATTAATAAACTACTAACAATCAATTGGGTTGATTATGAGCCTGAGAAAATAATTGATTGTAAAGTTTTGATTAGTGAGTCAGAAAAAACTAATTAGATTGGATTGTAAATCTATGAAAACAATCAGGCTATATTCTTATGGGATTATAGTTGAAATTTCTAAGTGGATTGACTTAGAAAGTAGATATAGGTGCTGAGTTGAGCACCGAACCACTATAAATTTTTTATATTTATGATTATATATTTTTATTTATTTTTATTCTTCTATTGCATATTTATTTTTTATTAAGCACTCCAAAAATATATTTAAATTTATTGTTGGGAATAAGTTCTTCAAATAATTTTTTAAGAAACCCAATTATCCCCCCTCTTGGGCTGCCATCTTTAAGAAATAAATGGTATTAGAGTGGATACTCAGCCCAATTGATCTAGCCATCAAGAGCTAAAGATCAATGGTAACCTTAATTAGTATATCCTTGGTTGAAGGCCAATCAATTAATAGACCTCCACTCTTTAAGAGCATAAATTATACATACCGAAAGATTATGACATAGAGAATGTCATAGCTAATGAACCTCATACACCCACTATTATGATTGATGGTATGCCTCCTTTCAAACTTGAAAAGAATTGGAATGATTTAGATAAAAGATTATCTCAATTAAATACAAAAATAATAAATATTTTGTAATGTGCTTTAGATGCAAATGAATTTAATAAAATTTCTATGTGGATGTCTATAAAAGAGATTTTATTAAAAGTTATCCATGAGGGTATAAATTATGTTAAAGAATCAAAAATTAATATGCTTGTACATAATTATGAACTATTTAAAATAAAATCTAGTAAAAGTATTACTAATATATTCACTTGATTTACTGATATTATAAATAGTTTGAAATATCTTGGTAAGAAATACACTAACAGTGAGTTTATTTGTAAAATCCATAGATTATTGTCAAAGAATTATGAAGCTAAGATGACTGCAATCCAAGAAGCTAAAAATCTTAATAAGTTACTTTTGGAAGAGCTTATCAGTTCACTCATGACTCATGAGTTGAGCATGAACTAGAATATGAAAGAAGAGGCAAAGAAAAGAAGAATAATTATCTTAAAATTAATGACCAATGAAGATGTAGAGAGTGACATATTGGAGGAATCCAACAATAATGATGAAATGGCCATGATTATAAGAAGATTTAAAAGATTCATGGAAGAAAAAGATATGACCCCAAGAAAAAAGAGATGGAAGCAAAAAAAAGAATAAAGAAAAAGAAAAAGAAAGAACCGGCAGTGTGCTATGATAAGAAATCTGGATACTTTAGGGCCGACTATCTTCTTCTCAAAAAAACTTCAGAAAAATCAAAAAGAAAGCAATGATGGCTACATGGAGCAATGATAAAGATTTTAGCTCTGAAGAAGAAGAAAAATCAAAAGAAGAAAAAGCAAACTTTTGGCTCATGGCACATAAGGATGAGGTAAATGCTAAAAGTTTTTTAATGATTTTACTTTTGAAGAGCTATATGATGCTTTCTATTAGTTGCTTGATGATTTTAAAAATATATCACTTAAAAATAAAGAACATAGAAAGTCAAATCATTCATTGATTGAAGAAAAAGCAGATTTTCAAAAAGAAAAGAAAAATCTTTCATAAAAGCAGAATGATTTAATTGAAAAAAATGAAAGTCTTCAAAAAGAAGTTGACAAATTGAAGCCTATTTTTGACAAGTTTACTTTTAGCTAACAAATCTTTTAAAAAAATATATATTTTTGATAAGGTTGGCCTAGGTTGTAATACTTGAACTAAATAAAAAATTTTGAAAATATATTTGTAAAACACATATTTGAAAAGAATGCTATTACATGTTTCAAATGTAAAAAGTTGGACGTAAGCTGTTGATTGCAATGTATTTAAATTTGGAAATATAAGAGCGAAATAAATTTAGGTTCTAAAAGGAACCATCCCAACTAACCTCAAAGACTCAAGAAAGCTTGGGTACCTAAAAGGACTTGAAGCATATCATTATATGTGTGCTTAGCATCCCTAAAAATGAAAAGAAAATGGTATCTAAATAGTGGATGCTCGAGATATTGGGATTTCATGATTTCATGCATGAAAAATTTTTCAAAACATATACACAACAAAAATTTAAAAATTTAGATTAAAACTATTTTAATCTAAGCATGCATAAGATCAAATCTTAAAATCATGCAACAAGATCTACATATGTAAGATAAAAATCAGATTCAGAAATCAAATAAAATAAAATAGAAGAAGGAAGATCTAATCTTCATACATTCACATGGGTCGATCTACACCATGAACCGATGATCATGGATGTCTTCAAAAGGTCCCTTGAAGCTGCACAAGCATCCAGCTTCTATCGGGATCCACACAAAGCCTCGATCTAATCAGAAGTTTCTTGATCTCACCGGAATGCTAGCTCCCTTGTAGAGATTGCATCTTGATGGTTGAAGATGACTCTTCTTTTCTCTCAAGATATTTTTTGAGAAGAAGAAAAATAGGAGGATGAAGATCTTTATACTAGAGATCATGAGAAGAATATTTTCTTCTCTTTCTTGTGCGCATGAGACAGAACCTTTCTCTCTTCTTCAAAATTCTAGATTCAAGAAGGAACTCTTCCTTCTTTCTACCCTTTCCATGCCACAGAAGAAAGCCCTTTTTCCTCTTTTGTTTGCATGCCTCCAAAGGGAATCTTTCCTCTCTAAATTCAACACACAAGAAGGAAGATCTTCTTCCTTTCTTCAGCCCATGGGAAGATCTTCTTCCTATCTCCTTTTTCTCATGCCAAGATCCCTCTCAAAACCCATGCACAATCTGACTTTCTATCAGATTTCTTCATGCTAAAAATCTAATCTAAAATCCACACTAAAAAGAACCTTTTTAAAGTGGCATTGGATAGGGTTTTAAGGGGAGTTTGGAGGGCGTCCAACTCTTGGACGCCTCCCATATTTTGTAGGTGTGTAACAGAAGAGGAGCATGGTGTTTTTTGCATAAATCCTTCACCCAAAAAAAGGCATCCCCTATTTTCTAGGTGTGTAAGAGAAGAGGAAAGCGGTGTTTTTAGCATGAATCCTTCACCCCAAAAAAGAGGAGGCATGTGGAATATATTGCTGCAAGAAAGAGAATCCTAGTCTAACTGGGATTCCTCTTTCATGATAATCCAAAAAGAGAAATAAAGGGTAGTGTGGACTGGTTTTAGCATGAGATATCTCATGCAAAAACATCAAAGAAGGGGCGGCATTATTATTTGGGGCGTGGGGCTCAGTTGGTGCAAGAGAGGAGAGAAAAAGTTCCAATCTTTTTAGACTCTCTCTTGATATTTGAGTCAAACTTAATTTAACTATAATTTAATTAGGAGTTGGTGCACCCAAAGAGATGAAAATTTCTAGTCCAAATAGAAATTCAAACACTCTTAGTTAGATCCTAATCTATTTAGGAATTAAGTCAAATCCAAATCCTAATCAAATAAGAAATTAATCTCTCATGCAATTGGGTTATCTCATAATCCAATTAGGTTTGATCTAATCAAACCCTTGGCAAGTCAAATTGAATCCCATTCAATTAGACTTGATCCAAGCTCCATTTTTCAATCAAATTAAGCTAATTAGCAATCCAATTACTAATTAATCCTCCTATAACTTACAACTCTTAGTGGATTACTTAATTATAACTTTGTATTAAATTAATCATCAATTATATTGATAATTAAATCCTATTGTGATTCATAATCATAATTCAACAATCTGATTAGTTAAAAAAAAATTTTCTGTATGATCCTATAGGTTTTATTCTATCTGATAGAGAGATATATTGTGATCTTTATCATAATATCATTGAAACTCCTTTCAATGTGTTGGAACCATTATAACTCTGCCCATTAGAGATCATCTATCATCAAGATAATGCTCGTGGCTCTCACAAGCTACCAGTGACATCTAGTAGTATGTAGTAACAATCTAGTAGAATAAATGTGATGAACTTCTAGGTGTAGTTATCGTATGATTCAGTCTCTCTATCGTGAGTTCCGACCAGATGATAAATTATGGATAAATTGTCAAACCTCAATATTGGTCATATGATAGATTCAATTAGCTCGAGTCCGATTGTAATTCTCATGAAAACTCCTTTCTATTAATCACATTGCTATGGCCATAGATTTAAGGACTCAACCTCTCAAATCCCATAGAACTAATCTCTTCTACTAGGATTGATAGATTCCATCTAGATGCGCACCCTACTCCTACGGTAGATCAACTATTGCCAACATCCACTATATAGACTCATTAAGATCATGTTTATGTGTAGTCAAACTCCAGCAGCCTCACCATGAGTAGTTGTGGTATTGCTGGTCAAAAGACTAGTCACACAACTGCAGCATTGAGAAAGTCACTAATGAGTGAGCAGACATCCATATGACTTCTCATGTTGGTCATGCTCAGTGATAGTTATTCTTTAACAACCACCTACACTCATGCTCCAGTGTCCTAACACCGCAGACTCGAGATTCATTTATCCAAAAGAAGTGATTCATGCATCAGTCTGTCTAAATTAATAATCATTTTCATGATGATCTTATGATCAGAAGTAATTTAAGAATTAACCACCAATGACACATACCTCAAATTTTCAACTCTTTGAAAATATATGTCATCATCTTGTTAATCCTCTAAATGATTCATGGACACATACAATAGGAATGGTTATAAAACTACTCGTTAAGTACAAAATTATGTCCTAAAAATATGATATGCATTAGTCAAGATTGATTTCTAGACATACATCTAACAATCTTCTACTTGTACTAAAATTAATCTACCATATACCAAACCCCATCTTCTCAAAACAGGCTACGATCTTTAACTGACTAAGTGACTTAACTAGTGGATCTATCACATCTCATGTAGAGTCTACTCTCTATATCTCTATGCATTTCTACTTGAGGTAGTTACGTATACTACTGCTCTATGTGCTTGGATTTTTGATGAGATCTTGGCTCCTTAGCAAGAGCTATGGAGCCATTATCTTTGCAGTATAGTGTTATGGTATCTGATGGCATGACATTAGATCTGCAGTTAACATTAGAATCAGAATGCATCCTACACATCTAAACATACTCAGCTTCCATTGATTGGTTGCTTGAAACCTTTCTAACATACCAAACCAATCATTGAACAAGAATACATACGGATGTAGATATTTTATCATCAGTATCCATGTATCCTCCCACCCTTAGCTATGATCCTTCTTCAAAGATCAGAAATAAATCTTTAGTCCTTCTCAAGTACTTAAGGCTGTTTTCATAGTAATCCAGTGCTCTCAACATAGATTTGACTGATATTTGCTCGTGACATTCACAGCAATGGCTATATCAAATCGAGTAAATAGCATGGCATACTCTTATGCCCAAGAGGATAGCAGACCCCTCTCAGAGATTTTTATGCTGAACCCTTTCAACATCTTTTTAATATACTTTTTTGTAAAAATTCAAACATCCAATTGGATCTATCTCTATAGATCTTTGTATTCTTAGAATATAGGATGCTTGCCCTAGGTCTTTCATGAAGAATTTTATATACAATCATATTTTAATTGATGTCAGTATGGGACACTCTCAATTAGGAGGATATCATCTATGTACATTATGAAAATGTGACAGTATTTTCACTGACCTTTATGTAAACACATAATTTCTTTTTATTTTTGATCAAATAATTAATTTGATCACATCATCGAAATAAATATTCCAACTCTGAGATTCTTGCAAACTTTATGATCTCTATCACAGGAAGTGAAATTCATAGGCTACTCCATATAGATATCTTCTCAAGATATTTAATTAAAAATGCTATTTCACATTCTTTTCTCAAAGTCGATGTCTAATATCATCTTATTGTAGGTTTTGGGATCATCTCTATATTCCCTATCTCCCATGAAAAATACTTTCTCTACATCCCTTGTAAGCATACCTTAGTACCTTTGAGATGGATGGGAGATCCTACTAAATCTATGAGGTGGAGGAGGTACTATATGTACTGGCTCATCATGAATAGGTTCTATAGGTCCTATGACTCGTTGCTCTTCACAGACTCTCTCTTCAAGCTCAACTTTCCTCCCACTGCTTCATTTTGGATAAACTATTTTTCAAAAGAGATAGCATGATGGCTCGCAATCACATTGTGATTCTTTAGGAAGAAAAATTAGTATCCCAAACACTTTAAAGTATCCTATAAAATGAGTTGTCATAGACCTAGCCTCTAACTTGTCCGCCTACTATCCTTGACACGGGCTGGACATTTTCAAATCTTAAAATAATCAAGATTCATTTTCTCACCATGCCATATCCCATACGGTGTGGTAGGAATGGATTTAGAGAAAACTCTATTCAATAGATAAATTTCAAAAATAAAGCATATCCCTAAAGAAATAAAGATAAATCAGTGAAGTCCATCATGGATCAGACCATATCTCATACAGTCCCATTCCTCCTCTTAAATACCTCGTTGAGCTAAGATATACTAGGAGGGATCCAATATGAAACTATACCATTTTTCATAAGACAATCGAGAAATATCTTACTTTGGTATTACCTCCTCGATCTGATCGAAGTACCTTCAAGGTTTTTTCGATTTGTTTCTCTACTTTATGTCTGAATTTTTTGAACTTTTCAAAGGGTTCAAATTTGTATCTCATACACATACCCACATTATGAAGGATCATCGGCACTGGTAATAAAGTAGAGATAACCTCCATTGACCGGCAAATCCAATGGGCTGCACACATCAAATGTGTATCAGGATAGATATTTCAATGGTCTTATTCCCTTATCCCACAAGAGCAGCTTGATCATTTTTTTTCAAAGAGATGATACACAAACTAGATAAGACTCAGTAGTTAATGAACTCAAAAACTAATGTTTCTTCAATCTGTTAATCATTCATTCTCCTACATGACTTAGTCTCAAGGTGCCACATATACTTCAAATTTATCTCAACTCTGTTTCTCTTAGACCCAATGGCATTCAATGCTTGCTCAAATAAGTTCATAGATGCATCATCATATGAATGATAGAGACTTTCTTTAAGAACTAAATCTAAATGGTAGTAGCAGAGGATAGGTGCCCATGGCCATAGCAGCAATTTTTGCCCTATTGCCGACTTGAAGGGTTACTTCACCTTCCCTCAACCCTCTACCTTCTCTTAGACCCTACAATGAAGTGCATAAAAAGCACTAAAGTCTAATACTCAACTGGGAGAAGAAAAAATCGTAAGGATAGTTTTGAGCAATTTTGACATGTCTTTTTAAGGTATATCATTTTTTCTTTAGGCTCTCCAAGTATGTACCTCTGAACTTTTCAAGGTCCTTTAGTTACCAACATATTGACCAATTTAGATAAGGCACTATCATGGTCATTCATATGGTAGTTTACCATAAATTGCCTATACAAATCAAGAAGGGATCATAGGATCAAATCCACTAGAAATTCCTTATGCATGGTAATGTCGTGCTTTTTAAACTCCAAATATCTTTGATCATTGTCAAACAATGATCATGGACAAACTGCCCATCATGCATCTTATGCGCTGTGTGACTCTGATCATCTCAAAACTCTTATAGATAAGTCAATATGTGCTTGATAGTGTACATGTCCTCATGCTGATGTTGGAGTTCATTTGACATGGATGCCAATATATAGCACCTACCTTTATTGATATTGTCCATCTACTTATCAAGTATAGCTCGTTGACTTTGGATTGGACGAACTGGTAACACAAGGATATTTTGATCGAGAACATGGTTTAATTTTGCTAAAAACTAAGAATGATTCTTAGGTTTTTGAGCCAGTCTATGTAATTAATTTTGGTTAAATGGTTGATATCTAAGATTCGAGCAAGAGGATTGGAAGCTGACATAATAAACTACAAAGAGTAAAAATTTGAGTTAGATATTTATACTCTATTTTATATTTGCTCTAAGGATTTTTAGAAGCAAATAGGGTCCCACTATTTTTTTGCATCCCGACACTCTTCGGGTGGAGAAACAAAAACCCTAACGCAATAACTGAGTTTCTAGTGCATACTATAGTCCCATCGATGCCATGCACCTCATCTGACAGATATTGATAACATGTACATCGATGCATGGATTATTGTGCAGGATCTGCTATCACTCATTGCAGCAGGAAGAAAGAAGAAATAAAATAAGAATATAATCAAATATGTGGATCAGCTAAAAGGCTCACCTCCATGGGGCATGTAAGCTTCACTATGAGAAAAAAAAATTACAAAAGAAGATCACACCCTCAATCCTCATACACCAATCTCTCTCTTTCAATAAGAAGCTCTCCCTCAAAAAAGCTCTCTCACACTAGGTGATCTCCTGAACCCTTGAAATGATTGCTGTCTGACAGTCTGCCCGAGGTACCCCTATACCTCTGCTCTCTACCAGTGATCCTCAGACTGCTGCTGTCGCCGAACTGCTCCTCAGGGTTCTCTACTGACTGCCACACTTTTTATTGACCATAGGAGTTCTTTGTTTATAGGCCTGAGATCGAGTGCAGATCATGCCCATCAAGCCTCCCAAATGTCCGATCAAGCCCGCAAATGAAGATGACCATCTGATCGTGCATTGATCCACAAAAAAAATCCATGGACCATGAGAAACGGCTAGAGAAACCGCACCAGTCCACAGTGAACCACATAAAACATCTGGGAAATGGGTGCTCGATCCATGCACCCTCCTATGGGCCGTCGATTTGTGGTGGACCATGGAACACCAAGTCCGCTGGCTGGCTGTGCCGGCCCACGTGTGCCCACGTTGGGCTACGCTCCCATGCACACCCATTGGGCCGGCTCGTGCCACCGCTGGCCTATGCTGGCCTATGCTGCCGCCGCCCTATGCCGGCCCGTGGACCTCTCTGATGGTTCGTGGACTGTACCAACTCCTTCTCGAGCTTTCTTTGCACGTATTTTCATCATCTGAACTTCGTGTGGGCTGTTCTTAGTTTCATTGGACTCCATTCATCTTTTTGGAGCTCGTTTTGAGCTTATTGTAAATCAAATCTTGAGATATTTTTCTCAACAATCTCCATCTTGACTTGATGTTCGGTCTCTATCTATCTCTGAGAGCTTCTGGATCTTCTCACCCCTACTCCCTCGGGCATACATCTGCTAATCATGGATGGGTAAACATGGGAGTTAAGCTAGACTGCTCGATCCTATCTTGATCATATGTTATGCTCCTCCTGATCTGAGACTTACTCGGGGTAGCCTCCTACGGTAATAGAAACTTCACCCTGTGATATCACCTCTCATCGTCCTGAGTCTCGCATCTCATGCTAGATCCACCTCCACTTGGAGTTTCACCTCGCTCTGGACACCCCCTGGCTCTGAAGCTCCACCTCACACTAGGCTCTCCGTCAAGTAATAGTATTCTTTCATCCTTTTCTTTTCCTCCAAAATAATTCTATCATCATGCATAACCTTCAGAATTCCATCACCAGCTATCCACTTGTAGCTGTTTGAATCCAGTCTACTCAATGAGATAAGATTTCATCTAAAATCGGGTATATATCAAATCTCATCAAATCTTCTCACTACACCATCATGTATCCTCCAACTGATCATTCTGGTGCCCTTGATCGCACAGCTCGATCTATCCAATAGATAAATAGTGCCCTCACTGCTCTTCAGAGAGTCAAACAGCTTCTCTCTGCAATATATATGATAGGTGTATGCAGAATCTAAAATTTACTGTTGAAAAAAAGTAGATACCTCATCAAATATCACTAGGACATCATCCTCTGACTCACTACTGGCCGTCACTGTAGTAGCCCTCCTCTGATCTCTTCATTGTGGATAATCTCTGGTTAGATGCCCTAACTTATCGCACTGATAATATCTGATCTTGCTCAAGTCCCTTATCTTAGACTTGGACTCAACTCATCGCAATCTCTTGTCGCTTCATCTACTGCCACCTGCTCCTCCAAAAATTGTTAAAGCTGAGCCATCGCCATCTGAGCTCGAAGCCTGATTCTCCCGTCAGAGAATCTCATTCTGAAGAATCATCGTGGTGACCTCGTCTATCTTGATGGTGCTCTTTCCCACTAGAAGAATAGTTATCAAGGACTCCTATGAAGGAAGAAGCGACGCTAATAAGACCAACGCTCTGATCTTCTCCTCAACCTTCTCACCTACACTGAGAAGATCGATGAGAATCTTTTGGAAGTGGATGAGATGCTCCTGCACGCTCTGTCCCTCATCCATCCATAGTTGGTAGAACTACCTCTAGAGGAAGAGAGTGTTGGTAAGAGACTTTGTCATATACAACTCCTTGAGCTTCGACCACATTACTATCAGAGAAGTCTCACCAAGTACATGGATCATCATATCATTTGCTAGGTACGAGCGGATCATACTCATCATCTGCATTTAGAGTCACCTCCAATCTTGCACCTCTATGGTGGTCAACTTCTCCTCGTACAAGAGAGCATAGATCAACCCTTGCTGGATGAGCACGTCCTTCACCCTCACTTATCACAAAAAAAAATTGCTCTTTCCATCGAGCTTGTTGATCTCCACTTTGATTGAGTCTGTCTTCTCTATCTTCAATCTTGATCACCACCACTGCAACTTACGCTCTGGTACCACCTAGCTCTAATATCACTTGTTGTGTAGGATCCAGTACCACTTGTTGCAGTAGGAAGAAAGAAGTAAAACAATAACATAATCAAATCGTAGATCAGCCAAAAGGCTCGCCTCCACAGGGCATGCAAGCTTCACTATGAGAAAAAAAAAATTTATAAGAGGAGATCACACTCTCAACTCTCGTATACTAATATTTCTCTCTCAACAAAAAGCTCTTCCTCACAAAAGCTCTCTCTAGGAGATCTTCTAAACCCATGAAATGATCGCTATCTGACAGTCTGCCTAAGGTACCCCTGTACCTCTGCTTTTTGTTAGTGCTCCTTAAACTACTGCTACCACCGAATCGCTCCTCAAGTTGCTACTGCAGAACTACTCCTCAGGGTTCTCTGCCGATAGCCACACTTTCTGTTGACCACAGGAGCTCTTTGTTTATATGTTTGAGATTAAGTGCAGATCAAGCCCATCATGCCTCCCAAATGTCCAATCAAGCCCACAAATAAAGACGACCATCCGATCATGCACTGATCCATGAAAAAGCCCATGGACCATGAGAAATGGTAGAGAAACCATGCTGGTCCATCATGAACTGTGCAAAATGCCTGAGAAACAAGCAATCGGTCCACACACCCTCCCATGGATCGTCGATCCATAGTGGATCATGGTACATCAAGTCCGCTGGTGGGCTGGGCTAGCCCGTGCATGCTCGTGCTCGGCCGTGCTCCCATGCACTCGTGCTGGGCTGACCCGTGGGCCCCTCCAACGGCCCATGGGTCATACCAACTCCTTCTCGAACTTCCTTCTCACATATCTTTGCCGTCTAAATTTTGTTTGGGCTGTTCTTGGGATCGTTGGACTTCGTTCATCATCCTGAATCTCGTTCTGGACTTATTGTGGACTAAATCTTAAGGTATTTTTCTCAACATGGATAACTCCTTTCCTAGATGCTTCTCTAAGCATGTTGCTGCGACTTGATCTTTAAGTCATGTGGACTCACCTGATAGATATTGACCATATTCTTTAGTTAAGTTTAACCCACCATTCACTAGCAGGTGAAAAGCCATCATTGGGTCCCTCACCTGATAGGTATTGGGCCCAACCCCATCCTTGCCTTGGAGCAACTCTTTGCTAATAGAATGGTTGCATATTTTCGGTGCAACTGAACCACTATAACCAGCCAAGAACAATCAAGACCAGTAGCATATCCATACTTCTACAATGGTGGAAGACCTCTAGACTTAATATTTATAGAGAGGTTTAGATTTAAATTTTATTTAATCAGTCATCACATGGCTGATCTAATTGGCATGGGCTAAACCAAACCACCAAGCAACCATATTCAAAACTCAATCTTCCAAATTGGCTAGGTAAGTGGAGATGATGGGAGGCTCTCCCTTGATGGATCAAGGATCCTAATTAAGTAACCACCTCTCAATTATTTATGTTAGACATCAATTGGATAATTGGTCTAAATAGGTTAGCTTAGGCGTATCAGGCTCGAGCCATAGAACCAAATTAGGTCCTTAAGTTAATCGATTCTACATATAGATGTTAATTGATTCGATCAACAATGATTGTATAATCTTAAGATCTATTGATCTAATCCTAATCAACACTTGACTAGATTTGATCAATCACTAAATCAATTTAGATCCATTATGTTCAAATCAAAAACTCTAGGTGTAATCCAATTACATGACCTAATTTGATCTACCCATGATCAATCCCTCATGCACAAATATAAATTTTAGATCTTAAATCTAAGTTTTTAGATCTAAATTCTTTGCATAAAAAGTAAGTTTTAAATCTTGAAATAATTTTCAAATCATGCATACAATCATACATCACATATATGAATAAAATTTAGATCATAGAAATTAATTTCACACCTAAGCACTCTTTCATATATCATACATATGAATCAAAATAAATCTTGAAACTCTTTTTAGATCTAAATAATAAAATATATATCACATATATAAAGAAAAATTAGATCTAAAATTTTATTTTAATCAAAAATTTTTAATATTATTCTAAGACAACTATACAGCATAACATATTATGTCAGAACAACCTTATATCAAAACGATATCAAAATCTTTTAAATCTGAAATTTTTCTCTACAAATTTTAGATCTAAATTCTAATCTCATACTTATGACGTGGCTTTGATACTACTATTGAAATTTTATGATTTCATACATGTAAAATTTTTCAAAACATATATGCGGTGAAAATTTAAAAATTTAGATTAAAATTATTTTAATCTAAACATGTATAAAATCAAATATTAAAATCACACAATAGGATCTACATATGTGAGATAGGATTTTTATTCAGAAATCAAATAAAATAGAATAGAAGAAGGAAGATCTAATCTTCATACCTTCGTATGGGTCGATCTACACTGTGAATCGATGATCATGGATGCCTTCAGAAGGTCCCTTAAAGTTGCACAAGCATCCATCCTTTATAGATATCCACACGAGGCCTCGATCTGATCAGAAGCTTCTTAATTTTATTGGGGTGCTAACTCTCTTATAGAGATTGCATCTTGACGGTTGAAGATAATTCTTCTTTTCTCTCAAGACTTTCTTAGGGAAGAAGAAGAATAGAAGGATGAAGATCTTTACACTAGAGATCATAAGAAGAATATTTTCTTCTCTTTCTTTCACATGTGAGAGAGAATCTTTCTCTCTTTTTTGAAATTTTGGATTCAAGAAGGAACTCTTTTGGGAATTGTGTCTTAAAACCAATCGTGTGACGATTGAGTTCATCCTTGTATATAAATTATTGATTATTGAATAATAATTATTCTGATATTTTTTATCACAAAGTGACATCTTCCTTGAACTCTTGTACTGTGATGAAGTCCCTAGAACTATGCTAGTGTATGATAAAGAGAAGATTTATCGTATAGTTCTTAAATAAGTTCGCGACCAAATGATACGTCATTAAGGGACAATGATGTTTATCGAGCGAAGGTCATTGTATGCTATATGGGTTGGTTGTCCTCTTAACCAAGGAGTGTGGTGACACTGGTATGGCATACAGGTGAGATATAAGGATACATCATCACTGAACAAGTGACTCACCTATTGAGTGTTCTGCTGTCAAGAGCTGCTCGTGAAACACATGGATATAAATATCCTTCAGACCTGAAATCACCATAGTGACTTGCAAGCAACTCACTATGCTTTAGTACCGAACTATTTGGATTTTTAATGCGGTGATGGAAGGCTATTAGGTATAGTCAAATACTTATGAAGTCTGTGTGTGGATCAAGATAGGATTAACCCTTCCAGATTATTGGAGTTGATGTATCACTGTATTTCAATTTAGTAAAGTTTTGGTCAGGATAATTTATGAGATGAATTTATAAAGTTGAAATACAATGTGGATGAAATAATCTCGGTTGACAGTTAACCTGAGACCATCCTAGAGCATCCAGGGTCAAAAGGAAGAATTATGCGGTAACCATAAGTATGGGTTCTAGAATATTCCTTTGTGATAATTTGACCTATCTGGATATCAGAAACCGTTGCTAGATGGTATTTCGATTAGTGCAGAAATTGGTTCCTGTGCTACCGACTTAGTATTTGAACCTATGGAGTCACGCACACAAGTCAGACAAAGTAGGAAGAAATTGACCTATGTTTATATGTCCAAACTAGAAGTACTTGACTTGATTGAACATATAAGCTAACTTGATTGAGAATTGAGTTATGGATCAAATAGGATTGAAGAGTTGACTATGTCTAGCTAGCACTACACATGAGGTTCAGGTTCAATCCCGGAGATGAACAATTTCTGTTTATGATCCATGGAATATATGAAAGATTGGATTTAAGTACTAATTAATTTTAGATTAGATCTAAATTAATTAGACTTAAATAAGTCTAAAATTTAAGTTAGACTTAGTATAAAAATCTTAAATAGTTTAGGATTGACAGCCTTTCAAGATTATTTCAAACCGACTTCGAATCAGATTCGAATCAGACCTGTTTTAGATGAGATATGAGTATTCCTACTTGCACTGAGAATATCCACTCATGAAGCATGACCAAAAATTAATTTGGTGCTTATTTGGGGTATCCCAAGTGGGTGTGGGAGTGGGTGCAAAGTGGATGTCATAAGTGATGGCAATTATATCTCATATAGGAGTCCTTCTTTCATGAGTATTGGACTAATTCAAATCAGATTTGAATAAAGAGTCCTCTTCTCATTAGATCATGAGAATCATTTATAAATAGAGAGGGTCTCTATCTATGGATGATAGACGAGAATAGAATAGCAAACTAATCAAATTGAGAGAAGAGAAAAAGAGAGAGAGATAGGCGTGTAAAGAGAGAGGTCCTTCATCTTCTACATCTCTCCCTTTGTTACCGCCTCCTCTCCTTGGATGTGGATCCTTCTTGGGCATCCTACTTGCTGGTGTGAGATATCACATCATCACATCTCATCTCTCGATTAATTAAGTTGCGAAGCCAATTGGATTGAAATTCATCCTACTTTTCTGCGACATCTGACGTGCATGCGAAGTAGAGGGTCTGCATATCCAGGCCTCCATGAAGATTTATATCAGATAATTTGAAATTTAATTTCTGATTCCATTGTGATTCAGGTAAGGATTTGATCCATAAACAAGTAAAACATTAGAGAAAATTTTTAGATGCAACCTGGACATTCTGGAGGAAAACTGTTCTCTTCCCTTCAAACTCTTCCTTCTTTCTACCCTTTCCACACTATAGAAGAAAACCCTTTTTCTTCTTTTGTTTGCATGCCTCCAAGAGGAACCTTTGCTCTCTAAAATCAGCACACAAGAAGGAAGACCTTCTTCCTTTCTTTTGCCTATGGAAAGACCTTCTTCCTTTCTCTTCTTTCTCATGCCAAGATCCCTCTGAAAACCCACGCACAATCTGATTTTCTATTAGATTTCTTCATGCTGAAAATCTGATTTAAAACCCATGCTCAAAAGAGCCTTTTCAAAGTGGTGTTGGATAGGGTTTTAAGGGGAGTTTGGGGGGCGTCCAACTCTTGGACTCCTCCCCTATTTTCTAGGCATGTAAGAGAAGAGGAGCGTAGTGTTTTTAGTGTGAATCCTTCACCTAAAAAAAGAGGGGGCATATGGAATGTATTACCGTATGAAAGAGAATCCCAATCTAACTGGGATTCCTCTTTTACAGTAATCCAAAGAGAGAAATAAGGGGTGGCATGGACTAGTTTTAGCATGAGATATCTCACACAAAAATACCAAAGAAGGGGCGGCATTATTATTTGGGCATGGGGCTAGGTTGGCACAAGAGAGGAGAGAGAGTTTCAGTCCATTTAGACTCTCTCTTGGTGCTTAAGTCTAACTCAATTTAACCCTAATCTAATTAGGAGTTGGTACACCCAAAGAGTTGAGAATTCTTAGTCTAAATAGGAATCCAAACACTCTTAGCTAGATTCTAATCTAATTAAGAATTAGGTCAAACTCAAATCTTAATCAAACAAGAAATTAATCTCTCATATAATTGGGTTATCTCATAATCTAATTAGATTTGATTTAATCAAATCCTAGGCAAGCCAAATTAAATTTTATTCAATAAGACTTGATCCAAGCCCCATTGTTCAATCACATTGAACCAATTAGCAATCCAATTGCTCATTAATCCTCTTATAACTCACTAACTCTTAGTGGGTTACTTAATTGCAACTTTTGCATTTGATTAATTATCAATCATATTGATAATTAAATCTTATTGCGATTCATAATCGCAATTCAACCATCTGATCATTCGAAAACTTCTTTTGTATGTGATCTCATAGGTTATATTCTAGCTGGTAGTGAGATATATTATGATTTCTATCACAATATCATTGAAACTCCTTTCAATGAATTAAAACCATTCCAACTCTATCCATCAGAGATTATCGATCATCAAGATAATACTCGTAGATCTCACAAACCACCAGTGATACCTATCGGTATGTCATGGCAATCCAACAGAATAAAAATAATGAACTTTTAGGTACAGTTATCTTGTGATTTAGTCCCTTTATCGTGAGTCTCGATCAGATAGCAGATTATGGATAAATCGTCAAACTTCAACATCGGTCATATGATAGATTGAATTAGCTCAAGTTCGACTGTGATTCTCATAAAAACTTCTTTTCATCAATTACATTGCTATGGCTATAGACTTAAGGACTCGATCTCTTAAATTCTAAATGCACACCCTGCTTCTACGGTAGATTAACTGTTGCCAACATCCACTATATAGACTCATTGAGATCATGTTTATGTATAGTCAAACTTCAGCAGTCTCATCGTGAGAGTCGTGGCACCACAGGTTAAATGATCAGTCACATAACTACAGCATCGAGAAAGTCACTAACGAGTGAGTAGACATCTATGTAATTTTTTATGTTGGTCATGCTCAGTGCTAGTTATTCTCTAACAACCATCTGTACTCTCATTTCATTATCCTTACATTGTAGACTCAAGACTCATCTATTCAAAGGAAGTGATCTGTACATCGATCTATCTGGATCAATCACCGTCTCTGTGATGATCCTATGGCCAGGAGTAATTTAGAAATTAACCACCAATGACATAAGCTTCAAATTCAACTCTTTGAAAATATGTGTCATCATCTTGTTAATCCTCTAGATGATTTATGGACATATACAATATGAATGATTATCAAACTATCCGTTAAGTATAAAATCATATCCTAAAAATATGATATGCATCAGTCAAGATTGGCTTCTAGGGCATACATCTAACACAAGATGCATGATAAAAGATAAATCTCAATTTATCTCTCTTAAAGCCAAAGATGGAGGAGTTGTTAGATTTGGAGGCAATGATAAAGGCAAAATTATTAGTCTCAATAATATAAAGATCACTTCTACCCTTCATTTTGAAAATATCTTGTTTATTGATTGTTTAATGCATAATCTACTTAGTATAAGTCAATTTTGTGATGAAGAATTTGATATTTCATTTAAATCATCAAATGCATTATGACTAATTCCAATGATAATAGATTAAATTTATAGAAAAATATATAAAAATATTTATTTGGTGAATCTTGATGATCTTTGTAAGGATAATATAGAATCTTTAGTTGCTATGAATGCTAAACTCAATGAAGCTAGTTGGATTTGACATAGTAGACTAGATCATGCAAGCATGGACTTCATTGCTAAATTAATTAGAAATGATTTGGTTAGAGGCTTTTTAAAAATTAATTTTGAAAAAAAATAAGATTTACAATGTATGTCAATTAGATAAATAAACTAGATCTTCATTTAAATCTAAAAATATTGTTTCAAATACTAGGCCATTAGAACTTTTGCATATAGATTTATTTGAACTTATCAAGACTATTAATTTTGATAAAAAATAATTTAATTTTGTTATTATGGATGATTTTTTTTTATATACTTGGATTTTATTTCTTGAACACAAAGATGATGCATTTGAAATATTTGCAAACCTATTTAAGAAAATTATAAGTAAAAAAGATTGCAATATTTTAAAAATTAGAAGTGATCATAGTATAAAATTTGAAAATCAAGCTTTTAAAAAATTTTACTCTGAATTCAAAATTAACCATAACTTTTTTTCACTTAAAAATACTAGTAAAATGGGATAGTACAAAGAAAAAATAGGACACTGCAAGAGATAGCACAAATCATGCTTTGTGAAAGCAACCTACCCAAGTATTTTTGAGAGCAAACTATAAACACTACATGCTATGACCTAATTAAGCATTAATTAAATCTATTTTAAAGAAAACCTCTTATGAGCATTACAAAGTT
Source organism: Elaeis guineensis (assembly GCF_000442705.2). Lineage (NCBI taxonomy): Eukaryota > Viridiplantae > Streptophyta > Magnoliopsida > Arecales > Arecaceae > Elaeis > Elaeis guineensis. Next base: position 20,757,034 of record NC_026008.2, on the reverse strand, counting down.
AAGAAACTAAATATTTATTATTTCAAAATTTTTGATTATCGATATTTTATTTTAATTGATGGTAATGATAAATTAGATAAATTTGATGCTAAATTAGATAAAAATATTTTTCTTGGTTGTTCATCATCTAGCAAAGCTTATAAAGTATTTAATAGGAGAACTCTAGTTGTAGAAGAGTTAATTCATATTGTATTTGATAAGACTAATATTTTCAAATCAAGAGAAGTAGAAGTACCATGATGATGTAGACACTCTTACAAAAAAGATGAATAAAATATCACTAAAAGACACTCCTTCTCAAGATCAAAAAGAAAAAGGGTGCAAGAAAAGAAGAGAAGAAAGAAGAAATGTATAAACTATCATCCACTATATAACAAGGTACACATAATTTACCAAAAGAATAGAGGTATACTGATAGTTACCGTAAAGAGCTTATTATAGATGATCCATCTCAAGACATTAGGATTAGAGCATTAATTAGAGAAGTATTAAATTATTTTATATTTATTTTTCATGTTGAACCTAAAACTATTTATAAAGCTGAAAAAGATGCTAATTAAATTATGGCTATGCAAGAAGAGTTAAATAAGTTTAAAAGAAATAATGTTTAGAGTTTAGTTGAAAGATCTAAAAATTATCCTATTATTGGCACAAAATAAGGTTTTCGAAACAAACTTGATGAGCAAGATAATATAATTAGAAATAAGGCTAGATTGGTTGTACAAGATTATAATCAAGAAAAAAAATTGATTTTAATGAAATCTTTGCATCAATTGCTAGCCTTGAAGCTATTAGATGGCTCTTAGCTTGGCCAATAGATGATAAATATCAAAAATGTTGGCCAGCCTAAGTTAGAGGTCATCGAGCAATACACTAAAATATTTTCTTAGCCATCATCACTTCCACAACATCATCACTTGATGAGTAGTCGATACGAGCATTAGTAGATCGAGCTAGCAATTTGGCTTTGGCAATGACCAAAGACTAGAAGATGGTACAACTACCAAGGTCCCATGGAAGAAAGTTAGGTCAATAAATAGAATAGTATTGCTGCAAAAGCCATAAAGTAATACCTCCTAGTTTGCAATTGATCTAGAGTGGTGCCTTCAAAAACATAGATGGAGTCAAACTAAATAAAGGTTTGGACTTATAAAGTGAGAAATATCAGCTATAACATTGGTTGCAAGGACCATAGGGCACCTAACACTTGAGGCTCTTGATGGTCAAAAATTTGGATTCCAAAAGTTTGGTCTGTAGTGAGTCTATGCTATTAGCAGTGACATCATGTGATTCCTCTTTTGAGTCCTCATTGACGTCTAATGCTATGGTAGACATTGAGGACAAGGTCCATTTTGTCTTTGTTGGGCGTCTTGCTCTACCACTGCATTAAATAGGGGGAGGCTTGGGCTTATAGACAACTGCCTTTATCCTCTTTAGGGTGACAACTTTGATCTTCGAGATTGGATGAATAGGGAAAACCATCCAAGAAGCTATAAGGAAAAGGATCGATGAAAAATCATTGCAACTAGTCCAAAACAAATCAACTCAATTCGATAAAAAGGAATATTGATAGCTTTGCTCTTGATAAGGACTATAGTCTTTCTTGCAAGCACTAGAGGCTTACAATCAATTGACTTAGAGCTAAGGGGGTGTTTGGTTGAGAAGAGTGGGGATCTGAAATCAGAATTGGAATGGGTGACTTCCATTCCAACTATTTGATTGGAAGGAGTCTCATTCCGATTCCGATTTCGAGGTAGAATGGGAATGGCTCAATCTATATAGAACACAATCCCTACTCTCCTCTATGGATTCAATTTTTTATTTCGATTTTGATTTTGATTTCAATTCCGGTCATGAACCAAATGCTTTGGAGGATTTGGCCATTTCAATTCTGATTTCAAGCCATTCTGATTTTCATTCCTATTTTGATTTCGACTGCGAACCAAACACCCCCTAAAAGTACTAGCCTAAATTAATAGGAAAGCTGACATCAATACAAGCGAAGATGGAGGTGACACTCTCATACCTAATGTTAGTTGTGTGAACATACTACCAACCTATAAATTCTCCATACACATGCTAAGCTGAAGGTCAAGAGAGACAAAATGATAGTCCAAGCGTAGCTATTCATACAAGACGTCCAGTAATACAATCTGAAGTGGCTTAAAAATAAGTAATTGATCAACAAGCAGGCATTCGGAAGTAAAAAAAAGAACAAGGTATGCCCTGGATCAAACAAAATTGATAAGCAAATAAATTATGGAGTAATGCTCAACAAAGCACTAATTATTAATTGATCTATCAATAATCAAGATGACATAGAGATCTCTTAGAATTAAGAGGTGTTGACCCCAAGAATTGATTTTGATGATTGGCAAAATGTTTGAGTATATAATTGGTCTAATAGTTTCATTAAGTTGATGTTTCAGGCAAATTAGTAGGAATCAAAGGATTGACCCTTAAGGCTCAAACAAATTTGAGAGAAAAGATTTTGAAAGCCTATTTGGAGTGAAAGATGTTTGAAGTTAAGGTAGAAAAGGTCATCAAAAGATTGGAATCAAAAAACCTTTTAATTGAAAAAGTTTAGAAAAATTTAGATTGGTTGTCATCCAAGTCAACTCAAATTTCATCCGAGTCAACTCAAGCTAAAAAAAACAGAAAAGAAGGTTCTAGCATGCTAGAATTTCGGCCGGCATACCCTCGAGTCAACTCAAATATTGTCCAAGTCAACTCAAATAAGAAATGATAGAAAAGTAATTTTTTAGAATAAAAAACTCACATATTGAGTGGCAAATTGAGTCGACTCGAGTAACTCAAGTCAAAATTACAGAAAAAGATAGAAAGGTGTTTTTTAGAAAAACAGACTCAAAGGTCATTTGAGTTGGCTCGAATCCAATTCGAGTCGACTCGAGTTCCAACGGCTAGCTCTGTAAAATTTTTAGATTTTTGCAGAAATATATCGAATCACTCTATTTCAGATTCTAACAGTTAAAAATGGCTTTTTGGACTTCCAAATAGTGATTTAACACTTTCAACAACTGATTGATAAGATAAAAAAGAGAAAATCAAAGAGAAAAGTGAAAAACAATAAGAAAAGGTCAAAAAGTATTGAATAGAGAGCTTTCATTTCTCAACCATCTGAACAATCAAATCAAGAGAGCCTTTTCAGTAAGAAGGCAACTCCCTCAACTGAAATACTTCCTCAAAAAGAGTTTTCACAAACTTCATCAACAATCATTTGCTCATTAAAGAAGCTTTTATAGTTTTGTTACTTTATTTTTATCTATTGCTTATTAAAGAAGCTTTTATAGTTTTGTTATTTTATTTTTATCTATTCTGCTGTAACTAGCTTTAATTGGGGATTGAAGCTAGGAAATAGATGAAAGAATAATATCCTACAAGCCAATCGCATATGTGATATGATAGGATGTTTATTGTAATTTATCTTTCAAACTCATATAATTGATATTTATATTATTAATAAAATAGATATTTTTCATTCATTATATGCTACATCTTATTATTTTTAAGATTATAATAAACCCCATAGGTCCGGACAATAATTTTAGGACCGTAATGAGATCACGCTAGTAAGACCTAAATCCTTGATAGCCATGACCTAAAATATTTTTAGTCATTGATACATTGAGTCTGGGATCAATGATACGACAAAATTAGCATGTCCTATATATGCTCAGAAATGAGGGTGTTTAATCTTACAACCACTTGTATGGTGACACTAATACAAAGATATGGGTGCTCATTAGAGAATGAATTCACTGAATTGACCTACGAGAGAATATCAGATGGAGTCTTATTTATATGTCAACTGATGATTCTTTAGTGGGAGTTGTGTAAGTGATCGTTTGACCTGAGATCACTATGGTACCTTGTGTACTTGGATCCATATTTTGGTCCACTTTCTAACTTGATTCTTTGATCCTTATATGGGATGTTCTCGATATGGTGAAGAGTGCATGGAGGTTGTAAGTAATCAATAAGAGATCAATCATTCTTAATAAGGGGAGCGAATATCTTATGTGATCTCATAGATCGTTGATTCGAAAGTCTTTGACCAAAGCAAGATGATAATTAGAAAATTTTTTTTTAAGTATCATCAACTGAATCATTGCCTTTAAATCAAGATACATGAAGATAATTGATTAAATTTGATATATTTCCATGCTCATCTGAGATATTATTTGACTGAATGATTGAATTACACGGTAACTTGCCACTAAAGGATATCTTGATAATTTTTTATCAAAATTTTAAATCTTTTAGATAGTCATGATACATTACTAGATGTTAATCTTGACTTATAAATTTATCAAAATTAAAAAAATTTAATTTTGAATTCAATTTGGAAGAGTCCAAGTTGATTGGGACTCTTTCGGTGACTTAATCTCATCAGATTAGGATTACGTCGAAAGTCTTGGTCCACTGCTGGCTAGATTTAGAACTCAATGGGTCATACACTTTGAGATTTGATCTTGATCTAATTTAATTAGAGTTTAATAAAAATTCTATAGGTTAATTAGATATGCTAGCACATTGTATTAACCCAAGTTCCTAAATTAGTTTAGATCAAAGTGTTTGAGCTAACCTAGACCAGTTGTCTTTGATCTAAAGAGATTGGATCTATCTTAATTGGTTTCCTACACAACTTGAAATAGTTTCAAGTGGAGAAGGACTCCTCTGTGTCCACTAGAAGCCACATCCAAAAATAAATACCGCCCCACTCATTTTACCATGTGAAGATGGAGAGTCCTTCTTCATGAAGACTCTTATCTTTACGTGTTGCCTTAAATGATAAATCAGAAGTCCTTTGATTTGTTGCAAAAATTAAATAGAATTTTTATGGAATGTAGAAGAGGGAGAGTCCTTCTATGATAAATCTCTCATGCACCATAATTCATACAGATGAATTTATTCCTTATGTGAGAAAATGGAGCACCAAAGGTTGGCGTCCCTTCATCCCATGACACATCCTTTGGTCCCCTATATATATGGGAGGTCCCACATGGCTACCTACTATGATTTTGGGTTGAAACTAGAGATTAGGGATGTGAAAATCATAAAAAAAAATTTGGAAAAAATTTGAGAAAAAGGAAAGGGAAAATTGAGTGGCAAAGTTTGTAAGAAGGGTGGTGAGAAATTTAGCAAGAATTGCTAGTGTGCCCTAGGGTTTGGTTTTTCCATATGTTGGAGCCAAAAATAAAATCCTAGATTGTGAGACATTTGAAAAGTATCTTCTTGGTGTCATTTTCGTGGTACATTTGGAAGTGATTGGGCTTTGGCACGATCGTACCATGAGTTCGAAGCCGGCAGTGTTTTTGAGAAGATAAAGCTGCGACAGCACACCGGTTAGGAAGAACCTTGGCCAACTTCTATGTGGATCACCATTGGAGGGCTTCTACTTTGGAGTCTCATGAAAAACACCAATGTACCACTTCATCCTTTTTGATGAAAGTAAAAATTCTATATCTTTTGCATGCTTGTTTTTATTTTATCGATATCGACAAGGTGATTTTAGGGTTTTGGGTTCGGCTCAATAGTTTTAATTGTTAAAGCTATTGACTTGTTTGATTTTAAAATTTTTAAAAATTATTTTTTACTACATGGCCAGAATTCAACAGTGGTATCAGAGCCACCCTTGTCTAATTTGATCAAACAAGTGCAAAATATTTGCATAGAATTGTTATTGATGATATATTGCCAAAAATGTTGCATTAATTTTTAGCATTGATCTTTAATCTCAAAAAATATTTTTGAATTTATATGTACCATAATTTTAAATTTCAATTATTATAATTATAAATTTTTGATAATTTGAAATTTATTTTATCATGGTAGCTTCATGCTTAAATCGATGTATGGTTAAGGGTGTTATGCATGCCTAATATGATTAGGGGTTGCTTTATTTTTCAATATGCTTATCACATGTTATGACTTCAATTGCACCCTTATATAAATTTTTGGCATGATTATATGATTGCTATTGTGATTTGTATTTACATGCCATATTGCATACTATGTAAAGTACATTTTATGTAGTCTTAGTTAGGATGTGCTGAGATTAGTTCAAAGTCTCTCTTAAAAATTATATTAAGTTGTAATATCGGAATTTACTTTCAATTCAAAAGTCGAATTCTTTAGATCAATTGGTATCGAGAAAAATTTCAAAAGAATTTTCTAATTAGCTCTATATGCTGGCTTGGCCAACTCTATTGGTGTCTAAGAAAAGCTACGGGATGCCTCCCACCTATTGACTTGGTCAATTTGGTCTTATTAAATTTCAGACTAAGATTGATTAGTGATGTAGATATTATAAGGGTCTTCCTTCAAACTTGATCGATAGAGTATATCAAGATCTTAGTGAACTTGTTGTGCTATCCACAAGGCTTACTATAGAAATTGATATGATGTTGATCAAGTGCATTTTGATGCTTATGGTATATTTTGAATAGTGCTACTTTGTTGTGCTATCCACAAAGGCAGCATTGTTTAAGTATGACCATATAAAATTGAAGGGCCAATTTAACTAGAACACTATAGTTTATTGTGCTATCCACAAAGCAATATGTGATCTAGAGGCCAGAGAGAAAAATATTGAGAATTGTAGAAGTACAATTGGTAAAGAGTTATCTACTCTTGAACTCATGAATACTTGTTGTGCTATTCACAAGATATTTGTGAGGAATAGAGATCTCAACCCCACTGAGAAACATTAGTATGTTTCTTGATTTTCATAAATGAGGACTATGAAGTTTGATAAAATAGTGGGAGACACAATTAGACAAAAATCCTAATCTAGTTGTGATGTCATCATGAGTTGTCTGCTTATATTATGTTCTTATTATTGTAGATTAGCTACACACATAGCATCCTCACTGTCACTTAGAGGCAACCTAGATGCAAATAATTTGATCAGACCTAACTACGTGGACTGGTTAAGAAACTTGAGAATTTTTCTCACTCAGGAGAAAGTCTCCTACATTCTGGATACACCTGCACCAGATTTTTTTGAGGAAGATGCTTTCGAGGAAGAAAGGGCCACATACAAGATGTGGAAAGATGACAGTGTGACTGTCAAATGCATCATGCTTGCCTCCATGAGCAACGAGCTTCAGAGGCAGCATGAGGACATGGATGTTCCCTCTATATTCAGTCTTAAGGAGTTATATGGGAAACAAAGTCGAACTACTCGATATGAGATATCAAAGTAGTTGTTCCGTGCCTGCATAACTGAAGGCACCTCCATGCAAATACATGTCCTGAAGATGATTGATTTGATCACTTGTCTAGGACAGCTGGGCTTTGCCATGGATGGTGAACTGAGCCAGGATTTGATCCTACAGTCTTTTTCTGAATTTTTTTCTCAATTTATCATAAATTATTATATGAACAAACTGAATATCAGCCTGCCAGAACTGTTAAACATGCTAAAAATAGCAGAGAGCCATTTCAAGGGTGAAAAGGCTTCGATCCTTCTTATTGATAAAATCAGCAAGAAGTAAGCAAAGAAGGGTTCTAAAAAAAAGATGAACCCTAAGGCTGGCATCTCCAAGAAGAAGGTGAAGAAGGTCTCCACCAAAGATACTTGTTATCACTGTGGCAAGGAGGGCCACTGGAAGAGAAATTGTAAGGAGTACCTTGCAACCGTGAAACCGACAAACATTGCTAAAGGTTTGTATGTGATACAAACTAACTTATCATTAAGTACTTTATTTTTAGATTCTTGGGTATTAGATATCACCTGTGGCTCCTATCTTTGCAAATCATTGCAGGGTCTACAGAAAATAAAGAGTCTGAATAAAGATGACTTTGAGCTGTTTGGTGCTAGTGGAGAGTCTATTTAGGCTGAAGCCATAGGAACTAGGATTTTGAAGTTACTTTCGGACAAAATTTTAAAACTGAAGACCTGTTATTATATTCTAAATATCATTAGAAATATTATTTCTATACCATTATTATTGGAACAAGATTTTAAAATAAATGTAAAGAACAATGGTTATTCTATATATTTTTCTAATGAATATTATGGGAGTGCTTATATTGATAATGGTCTTTTGTTGCTTTTACTTAATGATAATGTACTTCATATTAATAATATGAATAAAAGAAAGAGAGAGGATGTGAATGTCACATATCTCTGGCACTACCGACTTGGCCATATAAATGAGTCAAGAATTAACAAGTTATTCAAAGATAAATTTTTTGATCCTTATGATTATGAATCATATGAAACCTGTAAATCTTGTCTCATGAAAAAAATGACCAAGAGTTCATTTACTAGACATAGAGAAAGGGCGAGTGACATATTGAACCTTGTACATACTGATCTATGTGGTCCAATATCGACTCAAGCTAGAGGTGGATACTCTTACTTCATCATATTTATTGATGATAGGTCTAGATTTGGATATGTGTATTTCATAAAATATAAATTCGAAATCTTTGACAAATTTAAAGAGTATCAAAAATTGGTTGAGAAATAAACTGATAAAAGTATTAAAGCTCTTCGATCTGATCCAGGAGGAGAATACTTATCTAGTGAGTTTCTCGATTATTTAAAACTAAATGGAATACTCTCTCAGTGGACACCTCCTTATACTCCATAATTAAATGAAATTATGAAAAGAAGAAATTGTACCTTATTAGATATGGTGCGGTCCATGATGTATTTCATGGATCTTTCGATATCTTTCTGAGGATATGCTCTTGAGGCCACAGCGTATGTCCTAAATAAAGTACCTTTTAAATTTGTTTCTAGCACTCCATATGAAATACGGAAAGAGAAAAGACCTAATCTTAAGCATCTTAAGATTTGGGGTTATCCAGCTTATATAAAAAATATTGATGGACATAAGTTGGATGCTAGATCAGAAAAATACAAGTTTGTAGGTTATCCCAAGGAGAGTATAGGATACTACTTCTACAACTCTACTCAACAAAAGGTGTTTGTTGGTAGGCATGCCATTTTTTTAAAAAAATAATTTTTCCAAGAAGGAGACCGTGGGAGGTTTGTTGAACTTGACGAAGTTTAAAATCTACAATCCATCTAGAATTCACAAAATGGTTCTCAACCAGATGTGCCCATTGTTGAGGCACAGCCACTACACACACCTCTTCTTTGAAGGTCATGTAGAGTGTGTAATGTATCACTTAGGTATGGGTTTGTTATTGAGAATGACAATACATCCCACGTCATTGAGAATGATGATCCCATGACCTATTCGGAAGCAATCATGAGTAGTGACTTTGACAAATGGCTCAATGACATGAAATCCAAAATGAACTCCATATATACCAACTAAGTTTGGACTTTGGTTGATGCGCCTGAGGGTGTGACCCCAATAGGCTGCAAATGGATCTTCAAAAAAAAGATTAGAGCAGATGGTCAGGTAGAGACCTATAAAGCCAGACTAGTAGCAAAAGGTTTCAGACAAAAATAAGATGTTGATTATGAAGAAACCTTTTCGTCGGTAGCCATGCTCAAGTCTATTTGGATAATACTTGGTGTTGGGTATAAAATACCCACAGCCGGAACCCACGGCGGAACCGCCATCAGCAAGTGCAGCTCCGCCCGGACTCCTACGGGAGCCAGGCTCCACCGCCATCAGCAAGTGCAGCTCCGCCCGGACTCCTACGGGAGCCGGGCTCCACCGCCATCGGCAAGTGCAGCTCCGCCCGGACTCCTACGGGAGTCGGGCTCCACTGCCATCAGCAAGTGCGGCTCCGCCCGGACTCCTACGGGAGCCGGGATCCACCGCCATCAGCAAGTGCAGCTCCGCCCGGACTCCTACGGGAGCCGGGCTCCACCGCCATCGGCAAGTGCGGCTCCGCCCGGACTCCTACGGGAGCCAGGCTCCACCGCCATCAGCAAGTGCGGCTCCGCCCGGACTCCTACGGGAGCCGGGCTCCACCGCCATCAGCAAGTGCGGCTCCGCCCGGACTCCTACGGGAGCCGGGCTCCATCGCCATCAGCAAGTGCGGCTCCGCCCGGACTCCTACGGGAGCCGGGCTCCACCGCCATCAGCAAGTGCGGCTCCGCCCGGACTCCTACGAGAGCCGGGCTCCACCGCCATCAGCAAGTGCGGCTCCGCCCGGACTCCTATGGGAGCCGGGCTCCACCGCCATCAGCAAGTGCGGCTCCGCCCGGACTCCTACGGGAGCCGGGCTCCACCGCCATCAGCAAGTGCAGCTCCGCCCGGACTCCTACGGGAGCCGGGCTCCACCGCCATCAGCAAGTGCAGCTCCGCCCGGGCTCCTACGGGAGCCGGGCTCCACCGCCATCAGCAAGTGCGGCTCCGCCCGGGCTCCTACGGGAGCCGGGCTCCACCGCCATCAGCAAGTGCGGCTCCACCCGGGCTCCTACGGGAGCCGAGCTCCACCGCCATCAGCAAGTGCAGCTCCGCCCGGACTCCTACGGGAGCCGGGCTCCACCGACGACATCAGCGCAGCTCCCTCCGGACTCCTACGGGAGCAGGACTTCGCCGCCAACATCAGAATAGCTCCACGGGAGCCGGGCTCCGCTCTCAGTATCAACTGCTGGTAAGCTCAATCCGGACTCCTATCAGAGCCGGACTTCACCCTTAACTTTGTTTGCAGCGCGGCTCCACCCGGACTCTTACGAGAGCCGGGCTCCACCGCCGACAGCAGCTGCAGCTCCGCCCGGACTCCTACGGGAGCCGGACTCTGCCATCGACATCAGAGCAGCTCCGCCCGAACTTCTACGGGAGCCGGGCTCGGCCCACGACCCCTACCGCCAGGAGGACCTCACCCGCACCTCAACAGAAACTGAGCTCCGACCGTTACCGAGCTTCAATCGACAGATCCACGACCCCTGACGGGCCCTTAAAGCGGCCACGACCCTGCTCCACCTCCTGTGGCGGACTCTGCGCAGTATCATCATTCCCTGACAAGCCGCAGCAGCCATAGCCGCCCTGCTCCACTTCCTGTGGCGGACTCCGCACAGCTCCACTATCCCCTGGCAAGCCACAGTGACGGCCACAAACCTGCTCCACCTCCTGCAACGGATACCATGCGATTCTCCTGACGACGGACGCTGCTCCACTCCTCATAACAGATTCCACGTGGCAAGTTGAGGTGATGCCCACGTGTCTGCTCCATTATCTTTCGCAATCATTTCCCCTGACCGTGGGCGGCCCACTACCAGGCGGTTACAAATATCGCCATCAGTCCGTTGCCTCCCCCGCCTATAAAAGGGGGGGACTTAGATACGTTATTCCTTAAGCCCTTTCGCCTTTTCTCAAAACTCTGCTAAATTCTCCGTTCGAGCACTCCATTCTTGTTGAGGCAGAGAACTGACTTGAGCGTCGGAGGGTCTTACTGGAGCAACCCCACCTCCGGTTTAGACTTCCCTTGCAGGTCCCGACGGCGATCGCGGCTTCCTCAACTCCAGCTTCTCCGGCGCAGGCGGATTTCTGCACCAACAGGATTGGCGCTAGAAGAAGGGCCTGTGTCTTCGCAGCACCCTTGTTCTTGAAGGAGCGCTCGACGGAGCCGTCTCCGGCCATCTCTCCGTCATCTACTCCTAATCCTCCCCCACGAGATCGACACCCGATGCCTCCGCGCAGGGCATCCACCCGGCGGTCCACGGCCTCCGCGGCCAGGTCTCAGGCTCCGACCTCCCCTCCCGTCTCTCAGCCAGCTCCTCCTCCCCCTCCGACGACGGCGGTCGGCGCGGAGCAGTTTGACTTGCTGGCGCAGCAGGTCAAGGGCCTTGTCGAGGTCGTACAGGCAATGCAGCAGCAGCCGCCGCAGGCGTCAGCGCATCCGGAAGGGGCATCTCCGGAATGCCAGAACCCGGCGGTGGGGCGGGCCACCTGGGCCAGCCGCCCCGTCCTTCCCCGGAAGGCGAATCCAAGGGTGGAGAGCCCTCAATCGGACCACGACTCCACCCCTGGGAGATCCCTGCCCCCGTTCTGCCAAAGGACCCTCGAAACTCGGAGTCGAGAGGACTTCCTGGATCGGAGGCTCCAGGAGATGAACCGACGGATCGAAGAACTCCGCCATGCGCCTCCCGCTTACGGTGAGGATATCTGCACTGACCCTCCCTTCTCCCAAATGATTATGCAGGAATCGATCCCGTCGAATTTCAAGCTCCCCCAGTTTGAAAGCTACGACGGGACGTCGGATCCGGTGGACCATCTGGAGGCCTTCCGAACGATGATGCTGCTTCATGGTGCTCCCGACGCCATCTTGTGCCGGGCTTTCCCGTCTACTTTGAAGGGAGCGGCAAGGAACTGGTACTCGGCCCTAAAGCCGGGCACCATATTCTCCTTCGACCAAATGAGCCACCAATTCGTGGCCCATTTTGTCAGCAGCCGACGTCCCCGAAAAGGTTCGGAGTCCCTCATCAACATCAAGCAGAGGGAAGGAGAGTCCATATGGGCCTACATCAACCGCTTCAACATCGCGGCGTTGGAGGTCCGGAACCTGGACCAGTCGGTTGCCATGGCCGCCCTGAAAGGTGGCCTTCAGAAGAATGATCTCTTGTACTCCCTGGAGAAAAAGTACCCCAGGGATTTTGCTGATCTACTGGCTCGGGCTGAAGGATACGCCCGAGCGGAAGAGGCCTTCAAGATGAAGGATGAAGAGACGGCGAGGGAGCGCCAGGTGGGAGATTCTAGTAAGCCCGCAGTTGAGAAGAGGCTAAAGGAAGCCCGGCCTCGCTCTCGGTCCCCTCCTGGACATAAGCGCGCCCATACTCCCCCCCGGGCACGCAGGCAGAGGAGCCCGGATAATAGGTTTCGGCGGGGTTCCCCGCCAGGAAAATTCTGCAGCTACGCCCCCCTCAACGCCTCAAAGGCCCAGGTACTGATGGAGGTCAGGGAGCTGCTCCCAAGGCCGGAGAGGATGCGCACGCACCCCGGGAAGCGCAATCCCAACAAGTTCTGCCTCTACCACCGCGATCACGGCCACGACATCGAAGAGTGCATCCAGCTCCAGGACGAGATCGAGGAGCTCATCCGGCGAGGTCGGCTCGACAGATTCATCCGCCGCCGGCCTGAGGGTAGAGGAGACCTGCCAAGAGCCCTCCCACCGCCCGAACTGCAGAAAAGGGAGGAGCAGCCCGGGGACCGGCCTCCTATCGGGACCATCGACTCCGTCGCCGGAGGGCCTCAAGAAGGAGCGGGAATACTGTAAATGTATCGCTTACTGTTTCGCTTTGAATCTACCTTTCTTTTTAGCTAACATGGATGTATTATGACCGGATATGATTTCTCCAAAAGCACGGCCATGTCAGGAACAGGAGGAGAACCTCATCCTGACATGCGCAAGGTCAAAGGCCCGGTTCTTTTAGACCGGATGGGGGGAGAGGCCTTACAACGCCCTAATGTGCCCCCACAGCCCTGTTAGGGACAGGAGGAAAACCTCGCCCTAACTTGAGCAAAGTCAAAGGCCCGGTTCTTTTAGACCGGATGGGGGGAGAGGCCTTACAACGCCCTAATGTGCCCCCACAGCCCTGTTAGGGACAGGAGGAAAACCTCGCCCTAACTTGAGCAAAGTCAAAGGTCCAGTTCTTTTAGACCGGATGGGGGAGAGGCCTTACAATGCCCTAATGTGCCCCCACAGCCCTGTTAGGGACAGGAGAAAAACCTCGCCCTAACTTGAGCAAAGTCAAAGGCCCGGTTCTTTTAGACCGGATGGGGGGAGAGGCCTCGCAACGCCCTAATGTGCCCCCACGGCCATGTCAGGAATAGGAGGAGGACCTCGTCCTGACATGAGCAAAGTTGAAGGCCCGGTTCTTTTAGACCGGAGGGGGGTGAGGCCTTACAGCGTCCTAACGCGCCCCCACAAGCCAGGCTGATAACGAGAACCTCGCGTCGGCTCAAGCAAAATGGAAGACCCGGACTCCTACGGGAGCCGGGTTCCGCCGCCAAGGTAAACTTCACCCGGACTCCTACGGGAGCCGGGTTTCACCGCCCAGGTAAACTTCACCCGGACTCCCACGGGAGCCGGGTTCCGCCGCCCAGGTAAACTTCACCCGGACTCCTACGGGAGCCGGGTCTCACCGCCCAGGTAAACTTCACCCGGACTCCTACGGGAGCCGGGTCTCACCGCCCAGGGAAGCTTCGCCCAGACTCCCACGGGAGCCGGGTTCCGCCGCCCAGGTAAACTTCACCCGGACTCCTACGGGAGCCGGGTCTCACCGCCCAGGGAAGCTTCGCCCGGACTCCTACGGGAGCCGGGTTCCGCCGCCAAGGGAAGCTTCGCCCGGACTCCTACGGGAGCCGGGTTTCGCCGCCAAGGGAAGCTTCGCCCGGACTCCTACGGGAGCCGGGTTCCGCCGCCAAGGGAAGCTTCGCCCGGACTCCTACGGGAGCCGGGTTCCACCGCCAAGAGAAGCTTCGCCCGGACTCCTACGGGAGCCGGGTTCCGCCGCCAAGGGAAGCTTCGCCCGGACTCCTACGGGAGTCGGGTTCCGCCGCCAGGAAAGCTTCGCCCGGGCTCCTACGGGAGCCGGGCTCCGCCGCCAAGAAAGCCGGGCTCCATCCGCTACTTCGCCAGCAAGGGTTAAGGATGGTGGCGAGGCTTGGCCACATGATGAGATCGGATGGAAGGGAAGAGTCCCTTCCCACGACGACCTCTAAGCCAAACAGGCCAAACGACGAGAAAGGGTCAACGAACGACAATATTGGTGCTACGCGCGGACAAGGTAACACAAAATGCTTTTTCCTCATTTCCGATATATGTACTACAGGGCCAGGACGGCCAGAGAAAGAGGGACAAAACGATAAGAAAAGAAAAGGAGGCAGCCACAAAAAGGGGGGTGACTACAAAAGAACTCTAAGGAGGTCCTGCTCCCCCTAACCTAGGGTGATCACCTCCATCCCTCGACCAGGACTGCCTCAGGCTCTCCACTGTTTCCTCTAGTTCTTCCTTCTTTTGCAGCATATCCTGGAGCGCCTGACGAAGTCGTCGGCTCTCAGCCTCCGCTTCCCGATGCCACTTCCGCAAAACTTCGGACTCCGCCTCTGCATCCGCAACGGCCTTCCGCTCGAGTCCCAGTTGGATTTTTACTTGTTGAAGTTCGGCTGTCTTCTCCCCAAGGGAGACAGAAATCCCTTCGACAGTGCCTCTCAGGGCTTGGAGCTCTTCGTTATCTTGGGCGTTAGCAAGCCGCGCCCTAGTAACCAACTGCCCCTGGAGACGAATCACCTCGTCCGCCGATCGACGGAATCTCCCCTTGTACTCTTCTACCTGCCAGCGCCAGCTGGTCCGCTGCACGTCGTGGCTCACCTCAGCATCTTGAAGCTGCCTCTGGAGGTCGAAAACTTTTTGTGACCATATCTGCTCATCCCGCGCTGTGAGCCGGGATGAGTTCCCCTCCAGTTGGCCGATCCTCCTCTTTGCAGCTGACAGCTCCACCTTAAGGGCGCTGATCCTGGCTTCTTGAGCCCAAGTTCGGTCGCTGGTGCTCTTCGTGCATTCTTCGAGCTCCTTCGCGAAGTTCACCTTCCTCCGGCTGTAGTCCATGATTGCCTTCACTTGGAGACTCCTGAAGTGGGCGGCCTCAGCGGCAGCCTCGGAATAGCATTTTTTCGCCTGGCGGAGCTCGCCCTCTGACTTTTTCAACTTCTTCGTCAGGTGGAGGACCTCCTTTTTTAGTCGTTGGATAGTTGACTTCAGTGGGACCCCCAGGGGCAAGGGAAGTGGTTCGGCGGGACACTGCCTTCAGAGGATGCAAACGTCAGAAACCAACTCGTTACAAGAAGAAAGGCAGAAAAGAAGAAGCAGGGGGAAGGAAAGGCCATCCACAATAAGAAGTTCGACTTTATTGATTAATTTTGAAGACAAGCGGAAAGGAAATATGGCGACAAAAGAAAGATACAAGGTCGGAGGTCTCAGACCTCGGGGGCAGGGGGTGGAGAGCCCGGCGCGGGGGGTGCGACTGCGGCAGCGGCGGACGAAGGGGCGGCCTCATCGTCAGACTCCTCCAGAAAGCCGAGTTCAAGGTCGGGGTATCTGCAGGCCACCCTCTCTCGGCAGAGCTCGAACCCCTTGGTGAACGCCTCCAGGCCGAACTGGACGTTCAGCTCCCTCATCTCCGTGGAGGTCTTGAACTCCTCCACCGCAAGGGTCTTGGCCTCCGAAACCAGAACCGGAGTTTGCTCGGCCAGATGGGCGACCTCGGCCTCCGCCTTCCTTGCCGACTCCTCCAGGCTTCGCCTCTCCTCCTCCCGGATTCGTCTTTCCTCTTCCCGGTCTTGTCTCTCTCTCTCCAGGGCCTCCCGGAGGGCGGCCACCTCGGCCATCTTCACTTGAAGACGAGCAACCTCGTCTTGGCAGTGCTCCTCCGCCCGAAGAAGATCCCTTCTCGTGCGGCCCGACGCCTCAACATAGGCGAAGAGCTGGTACCCGATCTGCAAGGACAAATGGAGAATTACAACAAAGACCGAGCAACTGAGCAAATAAAAATCCGCTTACCTCAAGGAAGGACCCCAAGGTGTCCCAGGCCCGCTGCTCGGGATCAGCACGGTCGATCCTCTCCACGACATCGGGCAGAATACAACCATCGAGCAGCCGACGGATCAGAGCCTTGTCGTTGAAGGGGTTCTCCGATCCCCCCTCGGAGCAGACGGACTCGTCTGCGGCAGCTCGGTGGCTGCTCGACCTACGGGCCACCGATTTTCTCCTCCTCCCCGCGGTGGGCGCCTCCGCGGGGTGGACCTCCGGAATGGGGACCTCGATCGGCGGGCTCCTTGGGGGAGCCCGGGGGGCCGCTGGCTCGGCATCCGAAGGAATGTCGATTGCTGGAGTAGCCTGGATGGGCACGGCCAAGCTCGTCTCCTCCACCCTGGCCCTCTTCGTCGAGCCAGAAGTCACCGTGCCCTTCTTTTTCTGGGCTCTCATGGCCTTGGCGAGCATCCGTGTGGCTTCGACGTCCATTGCTAAAAAAAAAAAAAAAAAAAAAAAAAGAGGAGAAGAAAAGAAGAAGGAAAAAGCGACACCAATCAGTCCAAAAAAAAAAAAAAAAAAGAAAAGAAGAAGAAGAAGAAGAAAAGAAGAAGAAAGAAAAAAGAGGAAAAAGGAGAGAGAAAGAAAGAGGGGGAAGAAGAAGACAAGAAAAGGAAAGACGTGTACTTGCTGGATCCTGAGGGCTCAGGCCGATGTTGAAGAGAAGCTGCTCCCTCAGTAGGTTTGGAAGGGAAGGAGCGGGGTAACTCAGGAGCTTCTGGGCGGCCTGAAGGTCGTCCTCTCCCAGGCTGGGAGCCCGGCGGACGGAATCCCTCAGAGACCCCGAAGGGGGCAGGCCCAGTTCTAGGGTCGGACAGTAAATGAAGAGAAATTTCCCCTTCCAGTTGTGAATCGAAGAAGGGGCGCCCTTCAGCAACCCCTTCTTACCGAACTGGGGGGAGAAGTACCACCAGTCCTTCGCTGAAGGGTGGCGCTTGAAGGTGTAGAAATGTCTGAACAGGGAGAGGGAAGGCTGGACCTCGGCTATATGACAGAGGGAGAGAAACCCTATCAAAAACCTAAAGGAATTCGGGGCGACAGAGGCGAGAGAAATGTCTAAGAAACGAAAGAAGGCGGCAACAAAAGCAGGAAGCGGAAGCCGGAGTCCGGCACGGAATGCCTCCTGGTACAAACAAAAGCGACCAGGAGGGGGAGCGCTGGCCCAGTCAGAGGGGCCAGGAAGCTCCAGGTCGTACTCTGAAGGGATCCCGTACCGAGCCCTTATCAGAAGAAGTTCGTCCGGAGTCGACGAACAAGGAATGGCGCCCGGTGCGAAAATCGGGCGAGACCCTGCCCCGAACGCGGGTTCGTCCGCAGAGACAGGGGCCTGGGGGTTGGAAGCAGAAGAACTCCCAGAACTTACGGGGGCAGAAGAATCGGAAGACATTTTTCTTTGGGGGAGAACCAAAAGGACCCTAGAAAAGCAAGCCGAAAAGGGAGGGAGACGTCGGAGGTCAACTCAGGAGAAGACACAAAAGAAATGGAAGGAGGAGAGGACCCTAGGCGGTAAGAAGAGGAAGGTGGGCACTAACCTATCTTGCTCTGGGGGCCTGGGGAGCGAGAAACGGAAGGCGCCTACGGCTCGAGAGGGCGTTCGCTAGGGCAGACTCTCGGGGGGATGACAGACGCCAGCAAGAAATCAGGAGCGGAGTGGGGCACCTGAAGGAGGGAGGACGGGTTTAAATAGACCCTGGGATCCGGCGCCATAATGATCTCGAATCCCCCCGGGCCAGTCCGCGCCCGACACGTGTCCCACTCCCCGTGGCAGACGGCTGAAGGCGGCTGGCGGTTGGCAGGGTCATAATTGTGCCGTACCTAGGCCAGTGTACTTACGGGGTATTCGAAGCGTCCCCTCGTACCGCCCCAACTCGAAAAGACTCCGGCACGCGCTCATTTAATACCAAAATATCTGGGAGCGGCGGGGCGCGGGATTCGAAGGGACAGTTTCGGCTGTACTTCTGTGTACTTCCTTCATTTGAAATTTAAAACTCGGATGTAGGGGGACTGGTGTTGGGTATAAAATACCCACAGCCGGAACCCACGGCGGAACCGCCATCAGCAAGTGCAGCTCCGCCCGGACTCCTACGGGAGCCGGGCTCCACCGCCATCAGCAAGTGCAGCTCCGCTCGGACTCCTACGAGAGCCGGGCTCCACCGCCATCGGCAAGTGCAGCTCCGCCCGGACTCCTACGGGAGCCGGGCTCCACCGCCATCAGCAAGTGCGGCTCCGCCCGGACTCCTACGGGAGCCGGGCTCCACCGCCATCAGCAAGTGCAGCTCCGCTCGGACTCCTACGGGAGCCGGGCTCCACCGCCATCGGCAAGTGCGGCTCCGCCCGGACTCCTACGGGAGCCGGGCTCCACCGCCATCAGCAAGTGCGGCTCCGCCCGGACTCCTACGGGAGCCGGACTCCACCGCCATCAGCAAGTGCGGCTCCGCCCGGACTCCTACGGGAGCCGGGCTCCACCGCCATCAGCAAGTGCGGCTCCACCCGGACTCCTACGGGAGCCGGGCTCCACCGCCATCAGCAAGTGCGGCTCCGCCCAGACTCCTACGGGAGCCGGGCTCCACCGCCATCAGCAAGTGCAGCTCCGCCCGGACTCCTACGGGAGCCGGGCTCCACCGCCATCAGCAAGTGCAGCTCCGTCGGGCTCCACCGCCATCAGCAAGTGCGGCTCCGCCCGGACTCCTACGGGAGCCGGGCTCCACCGCCATCAGCAAGTGCAGCTCCGCCCGGGCTCCTACGGGAGCCGGGCTCCACCGCCATCAGCAAGTGCAGCTCCGCCTGGACTCTTACGGGAGCCGGGCTCCACCGACGACATCAGCGCAGCTCCCTCCGGACTCCTACGGGAGCCGGACTTCGCCGCCAACATCAGAACAGCTCCACGGGAGCCGGGCTCCACTCTCAGTATCAACTGCTGGTAAGCTCAATCCGGACTCCTATCAGAGCCGGACTTCACCCTTAACTTTGTTTGCAGCGCGGCTCCGCCCGGACTCTTACGAGAGCCGGGCTCCACCGCCGACAGCAGCTGCAGCTCCGTCCGGACTCCTACGGGAGTCGGACTCCACCATCGACATCAGAGCAGCTCCGCCCGGACTTCTACGGGAGCCGGGCTCGGCCCACGACCCCTACCGCCAGGAGGACCTCACCCGCACCTCAACAGAAATTGAGCTCCGACCGTTACCGAGCTTCAATCGACAGATCCACGACCCCTGACAGGCCCTCAAAACGGCCACGACCCTGCTCCACCTCCTGTGGCGGACTCCGCGCAGTATCATCATTCCCTGACAAGCCGCAGCAGCCATAGCCGCCCTGCTCCACTTCCTGTGGCGGACTCTGTACAGCTCCACTATCCCCTGGCAAGCCACAGTGACGGCCACAAACCTGCTCCACCTCCTGCGACGGATACCATGCGATTCTCCTGACGACGGACGCTGCTCCACCCCTCATAACAGATTCCACGTGGCAAGTCGAGGTGATGCCCACGTGTCTGCTCCATTATCTTTCGCAATCATTTCCCCTGACCGTGGGCGGCCCACTACCAGGCGGTTACAAACGTCGCCATCAGTCCGTTGCCTCCCCCGCCTATAAAAGGGGGGGACTCAGATACGTTATTCCTTAAGCCCTTTCGCCTTATCTCAAAACTCTGCTAAATTCTCCGTTCGAGCACTCCATTCTTGTTGAGGCAGAGAACTGACTTGAGCGTCGGAGGGTCTTGCCGGAGCAACCCCACCTCCGGTTTAGACTTCCCTTGCAGGTCCCGGCGGCGACCGCGGCTTCCTCAACTCCAGCTTCTCCGGTGCAGGCGGATTTCTGCACCAACACTTGCTATTGCAGCATACCATGACTATGAGATCTGGTAGATGGATGTCCAGACTGCCTTCCTCAATGAAATCATAAGGAAGAAGTCTATATGACTCAGCTAGAGAGATTTGTCTAAAATAGGAGAGCAAATCAGGTATGCAAGCTGAATAGATCCATTTATAGATTATAGCAAGCATCGAGGAGCTGGAACATCTGTTTTGATGAGACAGACAAATCGTTTGGCTTCATCAAAAATATGGATGAACCTTGTGTGTACAAGAAGACTAGTGAGAGTGCTATTATCTTCTTGGTCTTGTATGTGGATAACATACTGCTCATTGAAAATGATATCCTGATGTTATAATTGATCAAGACATGGCTATCACAAAAATTTTTTATAAAAGACTTGGGTGAGGCATCCTATATACTAGATATAAAGATCTATAGGGATAGATCAAAAAGGATGTTAGGCTTGTCCCAATCTAGGTACATCGATGTTGTGTTGAAGAGGTTCAATATGAAGAGAAGTAAAAGAGGTTACTTGCCCATAGGTCATGGCATGCAACTCTCTAAGAAGATGTCTCCAAAGACACCTGAAGAGAGAAATAGAATGAGTTCTATTCCTTATGCTTTGGCTGTAGGATCGATTATGTATTATATGTTATGTATTAGACCTGATGTGGCTTATGTCTTGGGCATTGTAAGCAGATTTCAGGCTGATCTCAGGGAGGATCATTAGAAAGCTATGAAAAATATACTCAGGTACTTGAGAAAGACTAGAGATATTTTTTTAATATATGATGAATCTGATTTAAAACTAAAAGGTTATACCGATTCTAATTTTTAATCTGATCTAGATGATAGCAAATCTATATTTGGATATGTGTTCATTCTATATGGTGATGCAGTAAGTTGAAAAGTTTCAAACAGTAAACTATTACTGACTCGATCACTAAGACTGATTATATTGCTGCTAGTAAGGCTGCTAAGGAGGTCGTCTGGATAAAGAAATTCATCACAGAGTTGAGTGTGATTTTAGAGAATGAACAATCAGTGCCCTTTTATTGTGATGATACTGAGGCAATTGCTTAAGCTAGAGAACCAAAATCTCATCATAAATCCAAGCACATCCTAAGATGGTTCCACCTCGTTTGAGAGATAGTCGAAAGCGATGTGATTGTAGAGTGAGTTGATACTAAGAACAATATAGTGGATCTATTCACTAAAGCCTTATCAATGTAGCAGTTTGATCGTCATCTTGATAGCATGGGCATCAAGTATAGGGGTGATTGGCTTTAGTGCAAGTGAGAGATTGAAAGAATAATGCCCTATAAGCCAATCGTATATGAGATATGATAGAGTATTTATTGTAATTTATCTTTCAGATTCATATAATTGATATTTATATTATTAATAAAATAAGTATTTTTGATTCATTATATGCTACATCTTATTATTTTTAAGATTATAATGAACCCCATAGGTCCGGATAATGATTTTAGTACCATGATGAAATCATGCCAGTGAGATCTAAATTCTTGATAGCTATGACTTAAAATATTTTTAGTCATTGGTATATTGAGTGGGGATTAATGATACCGATAAGACTAGCATGTCCTATGTATACTCAGAAATGAGGGTGGTTGATCTCACAACCACTTGTGTGGTGACACTAATACAAGGATATGGATACTCATTAGAGAATGAGTTCACTAAATTGACCTACGAGAGAATATCAAATGGAGTTTTATTTACATGTTAACTGATGATTCTCTAGTGGGAGTTGTGTAAGTGATCCTTTGACCTGAGATCACCATGGTACCTTATGTACTTGGATTCATATTTTGGTTCACTTTCTAACTTGATTCTTTGATCCTTGTATGGGATGTTCTGGATATGGTGAAGAGTGCATGGAGGTTGTGAGTGATCAATAAGGGATCAGTCACTCCTAATAAGGGGAGCGAATATCCTATGTGATCTCATAGGTCGTTGATTTGAAAGTTTTTGGTCAAAGTAGGATGATAATTAGAAAAGAGTTTCTAATGTATCATCAACTGAATTATTACTTTCAGATTGAGATACATAAAGATAAGTGATTGAGTTTGACATATTTCTATGTACACAGCTCATCTGAGATGTTGTTTGACAGAAGGATTGAATTATACGGTAACTTACCACTGAAGGATATTTTGATAATTTTTTATTAAAATTTTAAATCTTTCAGATAGTTATGACACATTGCTAAATATTAATCTTGACTTATGGATTTATTAGAATTAAAAGAGTTTAATTCTGAAATCAATTTGAAAGAGTCTAAGTTGATTGAGACTCTTTGGGTGACCTAATCTCATTGGATTAGGATTACGTCGAAAGTCTTGATCCACTGTTGGCTAGATTTGGAACCCAATGGATCACACACTTTGAGATTTGGCCTTGATCTAATTTAATTAGAGTTTAATATAAATTCTATGGGTTAATTAGATATGCTAGCACATTGTATTAACCCAAGTTCCTAAATTGGTTTAGATCAAAGTGTTTGAGCTAACCTAGACTAGTTGTCTTTGACCTAATGGGATTGGGTCTATCTTAATTGTTTTCCTTCCCAACTTGAAATAATTTTAAGTGGAGAAGGACTCCTCTGTGCCCACTAGAAGCAACACTCAAAAATAAATGCTGCCCTACTCATTTTACTATGTGAAGATGGAGAGTCCTTCATGAAGACTCTAATCTTTACGTGTTGCCTTAAATGATAAACCAGAAGTCCTTTGATTTGTCAAATTAAATATAATTTTTATGGAATATAGAAGAGGGAGAGTCCTTCTGTGAGAAGTTTCTCATGCACCATAATTCATACATAATGAATTTATTCACCACGTGAGAAGATGGAGCGTCAAAGTTTGGCGCCCCTTCATCCCATGACACGTCCTTTGGTCCCCTATATATATGGGGCATCCCACATGGCTACCTGCTATGATTTTGAATTGAAACTAGAGATTAGGGATGTGAAATCATAAAAAAAATTCTGAAAAAAAATTGAGAAAAAGGCAAGGGAAAATTGACTAGCAAAATTTGTAAGAAGGGCGGTGAGAAATTTAGCAAGAGTTGCTAGTGTGCCCTAGGGTTTGGTTTTTTCATATGTTGGAGCCAAAAATCAAATCCTAGGTTGTGAGATATCTGAAGAGTATCTTCTTGATGTCATTCTGGTGGCAAGTTTGGAAGCAACTGGGCTTTGATGCAATCGTACCATGAGTTTGAAGCTGACAATGTTCTTGAGAAGATAAGGCTGCGGCAGTGCACCAGTTAGGAAGGACCTTGACCAACTTTCGTGTCGATCACCATTGGAGGGCTTCTACTTTGAAGTCTTGTGAAGAACACCAATGTGACACTTCATCCTTTTTGGTGAAAGTAAAAATTTTATCTCTTTTGCATACTTGTTTTTGTTTTATCGATATCAACAAGGTGATTCTAGGGTTTTGGGTTTGGCTCAATAGTTTTAATTGTTAAAGCTATTGACTTATTTGATTTTAAAATTTTTAAAAATTATTTTTTGCTGCATGGCCGAAACCCAACAATAGGCTCATCCAAGTCTTATAATTAGATTATAAGTCAAGGATTAGCTTAGGTTAGATTTTGGTTGGTGATCTCGTGCAAAATCAACTAAATTTTAAATAATGAGCCTAGAAAATGTATCCGACTGTACTCTTGGACAGATTATAAAAAAAATTTTCAAGAGGATCTTGAAGAATGGACATAGGTGCTCGGAGCACCACACTACTATAAAATTATGGTGTTTGTGTGATTGCTTGAATTCTATTTTGCTTTACATCTTTCTATATGCTAGCTCACTTGACTGCATTATTTCTGTACTCATTAATGCTTTACTATTTGTTAAAAATAGCACATATCTTGTTTAAATATTTGAAAACCTAACTCACCCTCATTTGGATGGTCTTGCTAGGCAATAAGTGATATTAGAGCTTGGTACTCAGCAATATTTGATCCAACGATCAAGAGTTAAGATCAAATAGCAACCCAAATGAGTGCCTCTCTTGTCGAAGGGCAATCAATCAACTAACCACCCTTATTGAATGGAACAAATTATATTTATTGGAAAGTACACATACATATTTATATTCAAGCACTAAATTATCAACTTTGAAAAGTGATAATCAAAGATCTACATACACCCATAATTAAAGTAGATGGTAATGATATTCCTAAATTCGAAGAGGATTGGGATGAGCTTGATATGAAATTGATTAAATTAAATGCTAAAGCTATGAATGTCCTATATTGGATATTAGATTCTAATAAATTTACTAGAATTTCTACTTGTATTTCAGTGAAAAAAGTTTAGGATAGGTTAGAGGGTATCCATGAGGGTATCAACCAAGTCAAGGATTCTAAAATTAATATGCTTGTTCATAGATATGAATTGTTCAAAATGGAGTCAAATGAATCTATTACAAACATGTTCACTAGATTTACTGGCATTATAAATGATTTGAAAAATTTGAAAAAATCTTATACTAATAGTAAACTTGTTCGTAAATTTCTTAAGTCTCTACCAAAGGCATAGGAAGCCAAAGTCACCGCAATTCCAGAAGCCAAAGACCTTAACAAGCTTCCACTAAAAGAACTTCTTAGTTCTTTCATGACCTATGAGTTAATCATGAAGCAAAATATTGAGAAGAAAAGTAAGAAGAAAAAGACCGTCGCACTCAAGTCAACCGTAATTGAAGATATTAAAAGTGGTGAGTCAGATGAAGAAGGTGAAGAGGATGATTTAGCTTTGATTGCAAGGAAGTTAAGAGGTTCATGAAGAAGAAGAAATAAAACTTTAAGAGAAGGCCATTTAAAAGAAAATCGAGCAAAGATAGGAAGAAGGAGAAAGACAAAGAACTTCCCACATGCTTCAAACACAAGAAGGCCAGTCACTTCAAGATGGACTGCTCCTTTCTCAAGAAATCAAGCAAGAAGATTAAGAAGAAGGTGATGTGGCCATATGGAGTGATAGTGAGGACTCAAGTTTCAATGAGAAAATACAAGAAGTGGCCAACATTTGCTTGATGGCTCATCAAGAGGAGGTAAGTACTGAAAACTCTCTAGATTTCATATTTGATAAATTACAAGGAGCATTTTCAAAACTTATGACTGAATTTAGAAAAATAAGTTTGAAAAATAAGGAATTAAAAAAATAAAATTTTAATTTGATTCATGAAAAGAAATAAATTTTAAAAGAGATTGAGTCTCTAGCTTGTGAAAATCAGAACTTAAAAGATGAATTGAAAAAGCTTAAATCCTTTGTTGAAAAATTTACTTTTAGTTTCAAAAAGCTACAAATAATTTTAAATGAATAAAGAGCTATTTTCAACAAAGCTGATTTAGGATTTAAACCTCAAAAGGAACAAAAATTATTTTAGAACTTCTTTATAAAAGCTTCTTCAAAATCTTCTTCAAATGTTACATGCTTTTATTGTGGAAAAATGAGATACAAATCTTATTCATGTGATTTTAGAAAATTAAATAGAAACATGATTAGAAAGATATGTGTTTCAAAAGAAACCATAAGAACTAACTTTAAAGGATCCAAGATGACTTGGGTACCTAAAACCTCTACTTGATTCTCTTTTGTGGGTGTGTCATGTAGTCAAAGGAAGAAAAAGACTTTGGTACCTTGATAGTGGCTGCTCAAAGCACATGACAGATGACAAATCACAATCTATCACTCTTAAATTAAAGGATGGAGGAATTGTTATCTTTCGAGATAATAGAAAAGAATGTATCATTGGTATTGGTAACATCCGTATCTCACCCTCAACCTCCATTCAAAATATCCTACGAGTTGATGGATTGAAACATAACTTGCTTAGTATTAGTCAATTTAATTTGTGATAAAGGATATAAAATAACTTTTGAATCATTATTATGTACTATATTTAGTCCCAATGATAATGACATTATGTTCATTAGATATAGACATGACAATATCTACATGGTTGATCTAAATAATCTTCAAATGATGAATGACCAATGTCTTGTTGCAATGGATGCCTAAGCTAGTAAGACCAGCTGGTTGTAGCATCATAGATTAGGTTATGCAAGTATGGATTTACTTTCAAAGCTTATTAAAAGAGATTTTGTTAAAAGCTTAATAAAATTAAATTTTAAAAAAAATCAAATTTGTGATGCTTGCCAACTTGAAAAATAAATAAGAAACTCTTTTAAACCAAAAGGGATTGTTTCAACCTCTAGACCTTTGGAATTACTTCACATGAATTTATTTGGACCAACTAGGACCACAAGCTTAGGAGGAAAAAGATATGGTCTTATAATTATAGATGACATTTCACATTTTACATGGATTATATTTTTAGCTCAAAAGGATGAAGTATTTTCTACTTTTACCAAATTTTATCGTAAAGCATCAAATGAGAAGAACTTATCAATAGTGTACATTTGTAGTGACCATAGAACCAAGTTTGAATATCATCAATTTAAAAATTTTTGCAATGAAAGAGGAATAGAACATAATTTTTTTGCACCTAAACACTTTAACAAAATGAGATAGTAGAAAAAAATCATACTTTGGAAGAAATGGTATGCACTATATTATGTGAAAGTGACCTACTAAGATATTTTTGGTCGGAAGCTATCAACATAGCATGCTATATTTTAAATAATATTTTAATTCGATCTATTTTAAAGAAAATACCATATGAGCCTAGGAAAGATAGAAAAGCAAATATAAACTACTTTCATATTTTTGGTTGTAAATATTTCATACTAAATAATGAAAAAGATAATTTAAAAAAATTTGATGTCAAGTCGGATAAAGATATCTTTTTATGATACTCTACATCTAGTAAGGCATATAGAGTCTTCAACAAAAGAACTCTTGTTATTGAAGAATCTATCCTTGTGGTTTTTGATGAATTTAATGATAAGTCTTTTAGAAAAGAAGATGTTTTAGATGAGGATATAGGAATTTTGACCAACAAAATGGATGATCTTACAATAAAGAATGATCCGCCTCAAAATGAGGATTTAAAGAAGGATGATGAAGAACAGAAGATTGAAGAGCCTACTCCAAACCAAAAGGATGAACTACCTAAAGAGTGGAGGTATGCATATGGACACTCAAAAGATTTAATTATTGGGGATCCATCTCAAGAGATAAGGACTCACTTTTTTTTAAGAAATATTAATAATTATCTTGCCTTTATGTCTCAAATCGAACCTAAAATTATTGAAGAAGCTGAACATGATCCAAATTGGATAAATGTCATGCAAAAAAAATTAAATCAATTTGAGAGAAATAAAGTTTGGATTTTAATTGATAGACCTAATGACTATCTGATAATTGAAACTAAATAGATATTTAGAAACAAACTAGATGAAAATAAAATTATTGTTAGAAATAAAGCTAGATTAGTGAAAAAAGAGTACTCTACAAGCCAATCACATATGTGATGTGATGAAACTTTTTTTTGTAAACTTCCAACTCATGTAATGATATTTTTTTTTGATAATGAAATAAGACATTTGATTCATCATTTTAGCTGTTTCTTACTATGTTTAAGATTATGATGAACCCTAAAGATTAGGACAATAGTTTTGAAGACATGAATGGGTTATGCCTGTGAGATCTAAAATCTTAAAATTTTAATCTTAAATATTTTTGATGATGAAAATATTGAGTCGGAGATCAATATTTCGAAAAGACTGACACATCCTATGTATACTCAATGGAGAGGATGACTGATCTCACCAGTCACTTGTGTTGGGATACTAATATAAAGATGTGAATGCTCATTTAAAAATGAGTCACTGAATTGACTCATCGATAGAAAATATCTTATGAAAATCTTACTTGCATATCAAAAGATAATTCTCTAAGTAGGAGTTATGCAAGTGATCCTTAGACCTGAGATCACTATAGAATCTTGTGCATATAAACTGATATTTTGGTTCATACCTAAGTATGGTATTAAGATATGTATGAGATGTTTTAGATATGATGGTGTGTGTATGAAGGTTGTGAGTCAGTCAACAAGAAATTGATCACTCCTAGTAAGAGGAGATTGCATCCTGTGTATTCTTATCCCTAGATGACTCCGAAAATTTTTTTGATCAAAAGTAGGATGAAGATTAGAAAGAATTTTTAATACTTTATTATTGGAGTCATTATTGATTGTTATAGAATCAATATGAATATGCATTTGAGTTTGACATGATTCCATACTCATAAATATATTGGAGATGCAAGGATGATCGAAGGATTGAATTGCACGGTAACTTACCACTGAAGGATATATTTGATATTTTCATCAAATTTTATATCTTGTGGATAGTCATGATATATTGCTAGATATCAATCTTGACTTATAAATTTGATCGAATTAAAAAGTTTAATTCAATCATCAATTAAAAAGGATTCTAATTGTTGAACTCAGATTAGCTCATTTTGGACCTTAATCGATTAGAAGGAATCTAATCAAATTAGATCAACTTGCACCCAGACCTGCTATTGGCTAGATATAGAACCCAATGGGTGACACACATAAAAAAATTGGCCAAAGACCCTTTTTGATAAGGTTGATTGAAATTTTAGATCCAATCAGGGTCGTTGGTAAGCATGCTAGTACATATGAAAATCCTAGCTCCTTGGGAGATCAATTTGATCTCAATCATTGCTAATTTGCTAATCCAATTTGGTTAGCATTTGGATTAAATTAATCCATATAAAGGTAGTCCAAAATAAAGGTCTTAAATCCTTTATCTATGTTCTAAAACCAAGAGTTCAAGTGGTTAAGGACTCTTGGCGCTAAATTGGAGTAGGGCGCATGCCCACTTTATTTTTAGCATGTAGAAGGATTGAAGTCCTTCTGCTTTAGGTCTCTCACCTATATAACATGGAAATCAGCCCTTTAACCTCCTTGGCACTTATTTTAAAGTATGAAAAATCCTTTTGGATTGGCATGGGAAATCTTCTGGAAGTGAGGTGCATGTGCGAGGTGTTCCTTGGTCACAGAAAGAGATGCAAGACTCCTTCTATTTTAAGGAGTCTTAGGCGACACTATTATCTGATATTTTTATTGATAAGGATTAGATTTAAATGCTGATTCTGTGAGATAAGTATGAAAATTTATTAGGTACTAGAGTGTTGCCTATGATGCCCTTTACTGGGCATGCGCACATGCGACGAAAGAAAGATTCACACGACTCTTCGCATTGAGAGTCCTTCTATCATTGGAATTCCATTTCAAAAGGAGGCATCCCTTGCAAATTTGCTTTCTTTTTGAATCTAGATAATATGTGGCAAAGTTTTACATAAATCTAAAAGTAGAAGAGATGCCAATTGCATCTCTTTCTA
This sequence comes from Elaeis guineensis, assembly GCF_000442705.2. Lineage (NCBI taxonomy): Eukaryota > Viridiplantae > Streptophyta > Magnoliopsida > Arecales > Arecaceae > Elaeis > Elaeis guineensis. The sequence goes on along the minus strand of NC_026008.2, from coordinate 20,727,363 downwards.
GGTGCATGCGTGTGAGAAGGAGTGATTCGACATATCACACACTGAGGAGTCTTTCTGCTTGAAGACTCTCAGATAAGTGATATATGAATCAGATATGTCTTTCTAGTAGGGATGTGACTTCTCTATTAGTGCCCCCTCTGTTGCTATAAATAGGGGGTGGCAGATGAATTGATCATTCAATTCTTACATCCCTTATCCACTTCCTCTCTCCCTCTCTTACAACTCTAGGGTTTAGGACAAAGGCTTGTTCTTTTAAGATAAGCCTATTCCTAATAGCTCTAAGGGTTTAAGAGGTCTAGAAGAAGGTGGTCAGGTTTAGTGGGTGATTTTGAGAGGTTCAGACTCAGGTCTGGAGGAGGGTCTGATCGACTAGTGGCTAGTCAAGTTTTGGGAGCTAGAACTCTTGAAGCAAGGTGAAGGAGGAGCACTATCCTTGATCCGATTTCATGTGGATCACCATTGGAGGGTGAATATTTGGATGCTTGGTGGAAGCTCTGCTGAAATTAGGATTAGTGTTATAGGTATTTTTCTTATCCAAGTTTAATTTAATTATGCTTTGATTATTATAGTCAAGGGTTCCTGGGTAATAGGGTTTCAGTGCGTCAGTTATTTTGCATGAAAATTTTAAACACCTAGCCCTTCCGCTACGCTATCAGATCCCAATAATGGTATCAGAGCCTACCTTGATTTATACAATCAAAGGTTAGAATGTTATCTTGATTGTGATCAAGTAAGGATTTTTGGTTTGGTTCAAGTCAGGTCAATGGTTAAATCTAATTGAACATTCAAACCCTAATATATCTTAGAGATATGTTTAGATGCTTGAAGTCATGATTTTGATCATATTAATATATATCTTAAAGATATGTTTAGTGATATGATATCATGACTATGATCATGAGATATGATTAGATGAATTGATTAAATGATTAGTTGTCATGATTATTATGATACAACTATAATAGGGCATCGTTATGATTGATTTAAATTAAGATGTGCATGAGACCATTAAAGTCCTCCTAAAAATTATATTAAGTTGTAGTATTGAGAACCAGTAGCTGATCAATTTTTTGAATCAATTAATCAATTGGTGTCTAAGGAGTGTTTCAAGTGCAGTGGTTCTTTAATTAGTTCTGTTCGCTAACCTGGCCAATATATTAGTGTCTAAAGAAAGCAACGGGGGGATCCCCACCAATCTTAACATTTTTTTGATCAATTAGATTAGTTTAAATCTTAAATGAATATTACTCAGTATTTTTAAATACTACATTTGCCTTCTTTCATGTTAAGTCAAATATCCTATCAAAAATCATAGTAGATTTATTATGATATCCACAAAGCTTGCTATGGAGATTGATGTGGGATTATCTTGGTGTATATTACATGCTTTATAGTATATTTGGATATGTTGCTTTGTTGTGATATCCACAAAGATAGTATTTTTTCAGATATGGCTATATGAAAATGAAGGATCCGACTTAACTAGAAAATACTATAGTTTGTTGTGATATCCACAAGACTATGAGTATTTATAGAGACAAGGATTATGTTGAGAATTGCATGAAATGCAATTGGATAGATTTTTCTACCTTTGAATTTATTGAGATTTGTTGTGATATCTACAAGGCTTCATTGAGGGATTAGGATCTTAACCCCATTAAGAAACCAATTAAAGGATTTCTCATCTACCATAGAGAGGGCTATAGTATATGATAAAATAGTTTCTCATCTACCATAGAGAGGGCTATAGGATATGATAAAGTAGTGAGAGTAATAACTAGAATAAAAGACCTCATCTAGTTATACAAGTCATCATGAGTGGGCTACTTATATTATTATTCTTAATTTATGTAGATTTAATTTTGCATTATGAGTTCTTCATTTTTGATGCATAAAATCATAAATAAAAATATGTTGACCGGTTTAAACAATATGGATTGATTGAGGAACATACGAATTAGATTCGCATAGGAGAAGATCTTCGATGTTTTGGATATTCTTGATCTTGGTTCAGTCAGTGATAAGAAGGCAATGGATGTCCTTACAGATATTACCTGTTGTGGCAAGTTAGGATATTAGAAGAATAATTACAAGAATTATCTTGCAAGCTTGAAGCAGGATACAAGTGTTGTACCAAAAGGTGTGTATATAATACAGATCTATTTTTTTTCATTAAGTATATCAGACTCTGATACTTTGATATTGGATATCATCTATGGATCGCATATATACAATTCATTGTAGCGACTGCAGCATATCAGAGGTCTAAAAGAAAGGGGTGACCTTGAGCTTTATGGCACAAGTGGAGAATCTATTAGTGCAGAGGCTGTGGGAACCTGCATACTTAATTTACCTTCAGGCAAGATTTTGAAATTAAAAGATTGTTATTATATGCTTAGGATCATTAGAAATATTATTTTTGTACCTTTATTATTACAATAAGATTATGAAATAAAGTTAATGGGCAATGGTTGCTCCATTTCTTTTTCTAATGAATTTTATGGCAGTGGTTAGATTGATAACAATCTTTTAATTCTAGCACTCAGTGAAAATATTTTTTATATTTATAAAAATATAAAAAAAAAGAAAATATAAATATCACATATCTCTGATATTGCCATCTTGGTTATATTAGTGAGTCAAGGATAAACAAGTTATACAAAGAAGAGTTCTTTGACCCATATGATTATGAATCATTAGAAACTTATGAATCTTGTCTCATGGGTAAGATGACCAAGATTCTATTCTCTGGACATGAGAGAGGGCAAAAGAGTTGTTAGGCCTAGTACATATAAATATATGTAGACCGATGACAACTCAAGTTAGAGAAGGATACTCCTATTTTATTACCTTTACGGATGATCTATCAAGGTTCGGACATGTGTATCCTATGAAACATAAATCTAAAGCCTTTGATAAGTTCAAAGAGTATCAAAGTATGGTTGAGAAATAAACTAAAAAATGTATCAAAATTCTTCAATCTGATCGAGGAGGAGAGTACTTATCTAGTGAATTTCTTGATCCTCTTAAAAATTATGCTATTCTCTCTGAATGGATCCCTCCTTATACACCACAGCGAAATGGAATAGTAGAAAGGAGGAATCACACTTTGATGGATATAGTGCGGTCCATGATGTGCTTCACTGATCTTTTAGTATCATTTTGGAGATATGTCCTAGAAACTGCTACATACATATTGAATAGGGTACCTTCAAAGTCTATTACTAGTATTTCATATGAAATATGGAAGGGAAGAAAGCTTAATCTTAAATATCTTAAGATTTGGGGCTATCCTGCTTATGTCAAAAATATCTTTAGATATATGCTTAATACTAGATCAGACAAATTCAGATTTATAGGGTATTCTAAGAAAATTAATGGATACTACTTCACCATTCTACTGAACAAAAGGTATTTGTTAGTAGGCACACCACTTTTTTGAAAAATAAATTTATCCAAAAAGGAGACAGTGGGAGGAATATTGAACTTGAAAAAGTTCAAGACCTACAAACCAATTCAGACATACCTGTGGTTGGACCATAGGAGATCCTCAACTAGAAGTATTCAAAGATGAGGTACATCCACTATATATACCTCCTCTTCGAAGGTCAGATAGAGTGCATCAAGCATCTCTAACATATTGTTTTGCTATTAAGAATGATAATTCGATCAACAACATTAAGGATGATGATTCACTAATCTATTTAGAAGCTGTCATGAGTAGAGACTCGGACAGGTAGTTGGAAGTCATGAAATTTAAAATAGACTTCATGTACACCAACCAAGTGTGGACCTTGGTTGATGCGCCTGAGGTTGTGACCCCAATAGGGTGCAAGTGGATCTTCAAGAAGAAGATCGAAGCAGATGGCCATATAGAAACCTACAAATCTTGGTTGGTGACGAAGGGTATCAGATAAAGATAAGAAATTGATTATGATGAAACTTTCTCATCAGTGGCTATGCTCAAGTTCATCTAGATTTTACTTGCTATAGTGGCATACTATGACTATGAGATCTGGCAGATGGATGTCAAGATAACTTTTCTCAATGGTAGTCTTGAGAAAGAAGTCTATATGGCTCAGTCAGAGGGATTTATCTCAAGTGGAAGGACAAATCAAGTATGCAAGCAAAAAAAATCTATTTATGGATTAAAGCAAGCTTTGAGGAGTTGGAACATCTGATTTAATGACAGTCAAAGAGTTTGATTTTATCAAAAATGAGGATAAACCATGTGTGTATAAAAAGACAAATGAGAGTGATATTATCTTCTTGGTTCTGTATGTCGATGACATACTGCTCATTGGGAATGATATCTCAATGATATAATTGATCAAGACTTAGCTATCGAATAAGTTTTTCATAAAATATTTGGGTAAAGCATCCTATATACTGGGTATAAAGATCTCTAGAGATAGATCTAAGAGGATGTTAGGCTTATCCCAATCTTGGTATATAGATCTCGTATTGAAAAGGTTCAACATGGAGGCAAGTAAAAGATGTTATCTGCTTATAAGTCATGGCATACATCTCTCCAAGAAAATGTGTCCTAAGCATTAGAGGAGAGGAAGAGAATGAGTGAAATCTCTTATGCTTTAGCTATGGGATCAATAATGTATGCTATGCTATGTACCAGGCCTGATGTAGCTTATGCTTTAGGCATAGCTAGTAGATTTCAAGCTGATTCAGGGGAGGATCATTGAAAAGCTGTGAAAAATATTCTTAAGTACCTAAGGAGGACCAAAGATATTTTTCTAATATTTGGAGGAGGATCAGAGTTGAAACTAGAGGGATATATAGATTTTAATTTTTAATCTGATCTCGATGATAGCAAGTCAATTTCGGGATATGTGTTTACCCTAAATGGTGGAGTAGTGAATTGGAAGAGTTCTAAGTAGTCGACAATAGCTAACTTAACCACTGAAGCAGAGTACATCGCTGCTGGTGAAGCCGCTAAGGAAGCTGTCTGGATGAAGAAGTTCATCATAAAATTAAGAGTCATTCCTGAGATTAAAGGACCAGTGCCACTCTTTTATGATAACATTGAGGTCATTATTTAAGCTAAGGAACCTAGGTCTCATCAAAGATCCAAGCATATCCTTAGATGCTTTCACCTCATTCGAAAAATTATACAGGGACAAGATGTTGTCTTTGAACGAGTAGACATTAAGAACAAAATAGCAGACCCATTCACCAAGGCCATACCACAATAGCTATTTGATCGCCATCTTGATTGTATGGAATTGAAATACGAAGATGATTGGCTTTAGTGCAAGTGGAAGATTGAAAGAAGAGTGCTCCACAAGTCGATTGCATGTGTGATGTGATGGGACTTTTATTTGTAAACTTCCAACTAATGTAATGATATTTTTTTTTAATAATGAAATAAGATATTTGATTCATTATTTTAGCTACATCTTACTATATTTAATATTATGATGAATCTCAAAGATTAAGACAATGATTTTGAAGATATGAATGGATCATGCCCGTGAGATTTAGAATCCTAAAATCTTAATCTTAAATATTCTTAATCGTGGGAATATTGAGTTGGAGATCAATGTTCCAGAAAGACTGACATATCCTATATATGCTCGATGGAGAGGGTGGCTAATCTTACTAGCCACTTGTGTGGGGATACTAATACAAGGATGTGGGTGCTTATTTGGAAATAAGTCTACTGAATTGACTCGCCGACAGAGAACATCTTATGGAAGCCTTACTTGTATTTAAAGATGATTCTCTAAGTGAGAGTTGTGCAAGTGATCCTTAGACCTGAGATCACTATGAAATCTTTTGCACATGAACCCATGTTTTGGTTCATACCCAAGCATGGCATTAAGATATGTACGAAAAATTCTAGATATGGTGGAGTAGTGTGTATAAAGGTTCTGTTGGAATTTCATCAAGGGGCATGCATGTATGTTTCAAAATTTTTTTTCTAAATAATACGTAGAGTAGAAGATTAAAATATCTTTTAATTTACATTATGCATACATAAAATATAGAACACTAGGATCTACTTCATATGCTGAAATTGAACACATGCTGAATTTTATACTGAAATTGAATATGTGATCGAATCACACATCTGTTTCACAAATCCTTTCTTCAAATCTGGATGTGAAAAAGGATAGTTCTTTCTTAGTTGTGCAAGTATCCGATCTTTACGGGTACCCACTTAGGATCAGTCTGGAACAGTCCTCTTTAGTGTTGATCTTTTCTCTTTAAAAAAAATTACCCTGTGAATCAGAATGTAGCTTATCAAATCTTTGATCCTTTCCTTAATCTTCTTCTTCTCTTCTTCTCTTGCTTTTTTTCTCTTGATTAAGAAGCAATCAAGGATTGAAAAATCAGCAAGCAAAGGGACGCCCAAGCTCCTCTTAGGCGTGGAGAATGAAGGGAAGCGTAGTGATTTTGTACATGCAATTTTAAAAATTTACAGTGAAACAAATATAGATTAAATAATTTAATCTATAATACATACATAGATCAAATCTAAAACTACTATACAAGATTCATGACATGAACTAATATGCATGTATGTAAATTTAAATCTAAAATTTAGCAAGTATAGTCATATCTATATGTAATTAGATCATATCTAATTTATATTTAGATTATATCTAAATATATATTGAGTTCAAAACTTCATACCAGAGCATGGGTAGTAGATCACTGCATCCAAAATCTATAGCAATTGGTTCTTCATGAAGCTCGACAGCCGCACACGTATCCGGCCTCTACGGATATCCACACGAAGCCCTTGTGCTGATCGATCTCTCCGAGAGTGCTAGCTCGCGAAGACACCATGCTTTGGCTGATCTAAGAGAAACATGAAGAAGATGAAGAATAAGGAGACTCTTTCTTTTTCTTTCTAGATCCACGCATTAGATCTCTACAACAGAGATCAAGAGAAGAATCCTTTCTTCTCAATTTTTTCACGCACAAGAGAGAACCTTTCTCTCTTCCTTTCATGCCTTTAAAAAAAATTTTCTTCTCTAATTTTTTATGATGAAAATCAGATCTAATATAATTTTTTATAATAAAAATAATATATATTCTCATATTCTAAAAAAAATTAAAAGAGAGATCCAAGAGAAGAACCATTCTTCTCTCTTCTTCTCCCCTTTTCTCCTTGATCTAGAACTCTAGGAAACCCCAAACATCCAACCAGATTTTTTTTTATATTTCTTCTATAAATTCTCATAGATCTAATCTAATTCTCATCTTAAAAAAAAATAAAAATAAAATCTGAAAGAAGAACTCCTTCTTCTCCAAAGCTACACACAAGAAAGAAGACCCTTCTTCTTTCTTCTCTTTCTCTCATTGGGAAGAACTTTTTTTCTCTAATTTTTTACTGTAAAATCAACAAAAGAAGCTCTCTTTGATGCCCAAGAACCAATAACAAAAACTTTAAAAAGTCTCTTCCAAAGAGGGGGAGAGATGAGGTGCTTTGCGCATGGGGTTGTGAGGCATCCAACTCTTGGACGCCCCTCACCTTTTTTTTCTTTTGGGCGACAACAAGAAAGGGAGGGATGCCTCATATCTCATGAAAGAAATAAGGGGGTGCGGCACTTTAGTGGGGCATGGAGATTTCTCATGTTGAAAAGATGTGGCATGGAGGATTTATAAGTCATGGGTTTAAGGAGCTGATTTGGTTCAGTCCTATTCCAAATAGGATTCAAGAATCTTATTCAAACTCTAACTAATTCTTAGACCCAATTCTAACTAATTTAAAAATTAGTTATAATAAACTAACTAATTAGGTTCTAGCCCAATTATGAAATCAATTAGGCTCCAATCTAATTGGAGAATTAGTTAGATTAAATCCCTATTGATCCAAGGATTGATTCTTGATGGATATCAGGAAAGTTATTTGATAATAGGGTTTGATCCAATCAAGCCTATTATCCAACATAATTTGATCCAATCAAAATCTATATAAAACTAACTGAATCCCATTTAACTTAGAATTTGATTTGCATCCCTGAGATCAATTGGAACAAGACCTGTTATCCAATAGGAATGCATCCAATCAATCCAAAGCCAACCTAATTGAATTTAATTCAATTAAATCTATTACAATCCCCATTGCTCAATCAAATTGAGCCATTAATAATCAAATTATTAATTAATTATTTTTTTAATTTATCAACCATTGATAAATAATTTATTGCAATCTTTGCATAGGATTGATCATCAATCAAATTGATAATTAAATCTTTGAACGATTCATAATCATCGATGAGCCATTTGATCAGACAGGTACTTCTATGTGTATGATTCCATAGGTTCCAATCTAAGCTGATAGCACAAAAATAATTTTTGTATTAATCGATGTTACCATCTAGTAATGATTTCTGATATCCGAATAGGCCGAATGTATGCCTAGCAATATTTTAGAACCCATGTGGATATAGTTATTATATAATTTATCCTCTTGACTCTCGATGCTCAAGGATGACTAAGGATTAAACTGTCAACTCAGAATGAGTGACTCCACATTGTGTCTCAACCTTAAAATCTTATGACTCCGCACTAGGACTACCTTGGCCAAAATTTTGCTAAATTAAAATACAGTGATGCATCATCTCCAATAGTACTTGGAGCGGTCAATCCCATCTTGACTCGCACTCAGACTTTACAAGTACTTAACTGTATCAAAAAATCTTTCATCACCAAATTAAAAATTTGGATAGTCCGGCACTAAAGCACAGTGAGTTGCTTGCAAGTCACTGAGGTAGCTTTAGGTCAGAGAGACACTTATATCCATATCCCATCAGAGCAACTCTTGACAGCAGAATGCTTCGAAGGTGGTCACGCTCAGTAAAATATACTTTTATATATCATCCATATGCCATACCCACATCAGCACATGCCTTGATTAAGAGGACAACCAACTAATATGGCACACAATGACCTATACTTGATATAATTATCATCCTTGTAACAATTGTATCATTTGGTCGCGAGCAAGATTTAAGAACCTCACGATAAATCCTCTTTTATCATTTTGAAAGTTACTCTAAGGATTTCATCATAACATATGAGTTCTATTTAGGAAGATGTATTTCTTATGATGAATCTGTCAGATAATATTTATCATTTTATAATTCATATACATGTATGGAGAACAATCACCTACAATCTATATGATTGACTTTAAGATATAATTTTCAACAACTTTCACTTGGACTAAAGTCAATTAGATCGATATCAAATATCCATCTTCCATTTGAGATCATCGAACTCATTAGATTCGATTGCTCTAGTTAATGGGTCGGTCAAGTTCTTCTTTCAGTAGATCTTCCTAAGATCAACTTTATTTCAATTTTATCGAACAAAGTGATTGCAATGCAGAATGTATTTGATCCTTAGATGGAACATCAGTTCTTCAGCTTGAGCTATGACTCCTATACTACTGTTAATATAGAAGGACTGGACCATCAATGGAGGGTGCCACTCCAAGCTCGCTAATAAACTTCCATAACTAAACAACTTCTTTACCAGCATCAAATGCTACAAAGAACTCCATATCACAAATAAAACTGGCTACTGACTATTGCATGAAATCTTTCCAGTATGTCGCTCCTTCTTTTAGGATAAAAATATAACCTGACATAACTTTGTCACTATAATCTGACTAGAACTAAAATTAATATTTCACAGATTTTAAGTCAGACTCTCTATAAATGAGCCATTGATCCTTAGTATTTATAAATACTTAAGGATGGTTCTAATAACCTTCTAAATCTTTATGGAGAACAAAGATGACAACCAAGCTTTTATTCCCTATAATGTAGGGATGTCAATTTTGATTAAGAGAATGCCATCCAAACAGCACAAAGAATATATTTACAAAACCATCAGCCCATTTGTACATATAGAATTCTGTTTCATTCTCAATGAAGCCATATGTTCAAAATATATGTTCCAACTCTGAGGAGCTTGATTCAATCCAAATGGACTTGAGGATTGCCACAAGAAAAATATCTTGTCATAGTCAATACTATAATTTTGATGAAATCTTTTGACAATTGGATAGATTTAATAGGTCTCCACCTTTTCGTCTTCATCTCTATCCATTTAAAATCCACTCACACCGTATGGGTCTTATCCATTCAGGTAAATCAATGAATGTCCATATATCGTCGATCTTCATGGACTTTATTTCAGATTTAATGGCTTCAAGCCACTTCTTAAAATTAGATCTCTATATTACATCCATATGGGAGATCAAATTTCCATCCCGAACCTAGAAATCAAAGTATCTGTTCAGTTGATATGGTACTCTACCATATCTACTCAAAGATCCCTTTACATCGGGCTCCAAAATTGATCTAATCAACTCTGGTTCTGTTGGTTTATGTCAGAGTCAGATCCTTTACCCATCAAACTTCACCAAGCTTGATCTTAACGATATCAATTCCTTCACCAAGGAACTTCTTTTCTAAAAAGAATGTCTTAAGATTTATGAACATCTCATGTCATCAAGAAGGTAGAAAAAATATTCTTAAAAATAATATTTATCAAATCAAGATCCAAGCTAGTCGATTTGTGAATATTTCACATAAGTTTGACACTCCAAACCCTAAAGTAAGAGAGCATCGAATTAACCAAATCCATATCTCATATGAAGTTTTGATAATCGATTTGCTCGAAATATTTTTAAGCACATATCAAGTACTCTCTAAAATATAACCTCAGGCAGATCAGCAAACCCACAATGGATCAAACCATGTCTAACAAAGTTTGATTTCTCCTTTCAGACACCCTTTTAAATAGTGGTATCCCAAGAGAGGTCCATTGAGAGAGAATCCAATTCTCTTCAAGACATGTCAAAATTTATTGTAAAGGTATTTACTTCATCAGTCTGATCGATAAGTTTTAACACTTTTTATAGTTTATTTTTCTATCTCATTATGAAATCATTTGAATCTTTCAATCGATTTAGATTTGTACTTCATAAGTAAGATGCACCCATGCCAAGATAGGTCGTCAGAGATTTTAATGAAGTAGTAAAACTCTCTTCTGGCACTTATGTTCATGAGCAAGCAAACACAGCAATATATATTAAACTCAAAACATCACTGGCTCATTCACCCCTTCCAATAAAAGGTGACTAAGTCAATTATGCCAAAGACAGGCTTCTGTGACATTATCTAATCTAGGATGCTAGTTAGATGTGTACTTTACACTAACAGGCTATGGTACTGAGTTTATGTCATTTTCAATTATCCACTCATTATTGCAGTATCATTAAGAATGATATCATAATAATCATTCTTACTGACACCATCAATAAGATTGGACAATAGTGACAATCACTTAAAATGATATCTTCAGAATTGAAAACAAGCTCGATAATTCCTAATGTTAAGACTAGAACAGACTTCTATTTCTTACATTTAGGAGTTCTTTTGCCATTTTCAAATCTTCTACTATCCTGAAGTCTTTTGCAACTATTTACAAACATGACTTGTACTGTCGGTATCCTATACCCAGGTAGTAGTATTACCAATAGAGAAACTTTAAGGTGTTATCATCTAACTATCTTGACTAGCAATCATTTGTTGATTTCTCTTTTATGCTTGTTTGGGTTAGCTTGAGACTTCTTGATCAATTCGCTCAAAAACTATTCTGATACTGGCTATCAAAGTTAGGTCTGATAATATTATCACTGTCTAACAATGAATAGAGCGACAATATTCTAGCTATTTCTGAAAAGGGAATAATTGACCTATTAGTATATGAACTATTTTAAGCCTAAAGATTTGAACTTTAGTCTAAAGGTTCTCTCACTATTTTATATGAATTTATAGCTTCTATCTTCAATTCAAGAAATTATCTTAATTCCTTTATGGATACTAGATCCACACAGATTGCATATAAGCTCGAGGATGGCTCGATCAACCCATATGCACCTATGAGTAGGTTCTCAATCAATTGTTTCTTTAAACAACTTCTAGTATTTAATTTAGCCATAGGTTTTATTTCAGTAGGCGATGGGTCTCTACTGAAAGTCTCGATTAGGTCCAACCATTAACATGAATCTACTCAGTGATTCTAGCCAAAGAATGATCAGACCCAAGGATGGCTCGGTCAACCTAACCATTCATCAGATAGTTCAATAGAGTCATCATATGATGAATGATAATTTTATCATTTAAAGAGAACACCAGATGGATGGTGCCTACAATGTCAATCAGAAATAATGGACCTATTGGTGCAGAATTCCATCGATGCCGAAGAAGCTGGAGTCGAGGGGATCACGACCGACGTCGGGACCTGCAAGAAAAATTTAAACTGGAGTTGGGGGTGCTCTGGCAAGATCCTCTAATGCTCAAGTCAGTACTTTGCTTCAACAAAAATGGAGCACTCGAATGAAATTTTAGCAGAGTTTAGAGATAGTGCTTAGAGCTTAGAGGAGAACATATCTAGGGAGTCTCTTTTATAGATGGAAGAGCGTAATTGATTGACAGCGACGTCCGTAACTGCCTGATAGTGGACTGTTTGGGGCCACGTGGAGTTTGTTATGGAGAGTAGTGGTGTCTGTTGTCGTGACTTATCGGAGAGTGGTGGGACCACATGGAGTTTGTTACAGAGAGTGGAGTGGTGTCCGTTGTCGCGACTTATCAGAGAGTTTGGACTGGATGGCTGAAGCTCAGTTAGGATGTCTGTTGGAGCGGAATAGCTCTCTGTCTCAGCAATCTAAGAGAAGCTCGGATGTTTTCGAGGTTGCTGACGGGTTGACTGTTGTTGGGTGCCCTAGGCGTTGATGCTGCAGATGAAAGTCATCTGCTGTAGAAGCCCAGACGAAAACTTTCTGTTGGAGAAATCTAGCTGGAGTTCGATTGCTAGAGAAGTTCGTCTGAAATTTATCTAATATAGAAGCTTGTCTGAAGACTTTCCGCTGGAGAGATCCGGTTGCATGAGGAATCCGGCAGAAGGTCGACCGATAGTGAAATTTGGAAGGCGCTATAGAAGGTTGATCGATAGAAGAGTCCGAAAGATGTTGTGGAAGTTTGTTCGCTGGAGGAGTCTGGAGGACACTGTGGAAGGTCGACCGCTGGAGGGGTCCGGAAGGAATTTATCCATTGGAGGGGTCTGGTTGGCACTGTTGAAGTCTGGATGGCGCTGTTGAAGGTTGATGGCTGGAGAGGTATGGAAGACACTGGAGATAGTCGGTCACTGTAGAAGTCTGGCTACTGGAACCCATCCGTTGTAGAAGTTCGTCTGGAATCCATCCGCTGTAGAAGTTCGGACGGAGTCCGGTTCTTGCAGAAGTCCGAAAGGAGGCCGCTTACTGTAGAAGCTCGAATGGAGATTGATTGCCGTGGAAGCTCGGATGGAGACCGCTTATTATAGAAGCTCGGTTGAAATTCGAAAGGCGGTCGACCACTGTAGAAACTTGGATGGAGTCTAGTTACTATAGAAGTCCTGCCGCTGGAGAAGTCCGGAAGAAGCTCGGAGTAAAGTCGATCGTGACAGGAGGAAGTCTGGAAGAGATTCAGAGAGTAGTCGATCACTGTAGAAAATCGGCTGATAGTGAAGCCCAGAGAGCATTTGGAGCAGTCCGATAGACGACTAAAGAAGCTCATTATTGGAGAAGTCCGGAGGGTATGATAGGAGTTCGTCCGTGGGAGAAATCCGGAGGACACTATGGAAGGTCGACTGCTGGAGGAGTCCGGATGGTACTATGGAAGCTCAGACGGCCGGAGGAGTTCAGAAAGACGTCACACAAGGTCAGAAGCTAGAAGAGTCCTGGGAGGGTTGCCCTCTTACGAACTTCGACTGGGGTTATTTTATTCCCAACACTAGTCCCCCTACTTCCGATTTTGGGTTTCGAATGAAGAAAGTACAGAGAAATTTTCACAGCCGAAGTTGCCCCCCTTGATTTCTATACTCAATTATTTCCAGATATTTTGGCATTTGGTGCATCGGTGCTGGAGTTCTTTCAAATCGAGGTGATCTAAAAAGATTTTTTTGAAATTCTCACTGGAGCGTCACCCCAGGTACGGTGCAATAATGATTCTGTCAGTCGTCAGACGTCTGCCATGATGAGTGGGACATGCGGCGGTTGTAGGTCGGCCAAAGGAGATCTGCAATCATTATTGCGTCAGACCCTGAGGTCTATTTAAACCCGTCCCCCTCCTTCAGGGGTTTCACCTTGCCTGAGATTTTTCTTAGGTCCCCTCTTCTTCCCCGAGAGCTTCGTCCTCCTCTGATGTCCCTCTCGATCTTAGGCGCCCTTCAGGTCGACCTCCATCACCCTCGCTGTCCTCCTGCACCTCTCGAATCAGCTTAGGTTAGTTTCGGAACCCTTCTTTTTCTTGCTGTTCTTTCATTTTTCCTCCTCTGCATTCCGCCCGTTCAGTTTTTCTACGAGCGTCTTGTTTCCTATTTTTCTCAATTTTTTCAGGATTTTCATATGATTCAAAATATCCTCCAACACTTCCTCCTCTAGCAGTTCTGGAAGTTCGTCAGCTCCAGGCCCCCAAAATCCTAGTACTGTATATGAACCCATACTTAAGATCAAACCTCATTTGATCTTTGTACCAGACACCATTCCCAGCTCTTTGACTTTGGATGAACTCTCACTGATTAGGATTCAGTACGGAGTTTCTCCGGAGTATGAGCTTGAGCTTTCCGGGCCAACTGACCGGGCTAGCACCCCTCCCCCTGGCTGCTTTTGTTTATACCAGGAAGCCTTCCGCACCGGGCTTTGACTTCCACTCCCACCTTTTGTTGTTACTCTTTTTCACTTTTTAAATATTTCTCTAGTTTCTATAGCGTCGAACTCCTTTAGGTTTCTGATAGGATTTCTTTCCCTTTGTCATTTTGCTGAAGTCCGGCCAACTCTTTCCTTGTTTAGAAACTTTTATACCTTTAAGCGTCATCCTTCGGCAAAGGACTGGTGGTACTTCTTCCCCCAGTTCGGTAGAAAGAGGTTGCTGAAAGGTGCCCCCTCTTCTATCCACAACTGGAAGGAGAGGTACTTCTATGTCCGATGCTCGACCTTGATGCTGGGGTTGCCCCCCTGGGGCTCCCTGAGGGACTCCTTCTGCTGGGCTTCTAGCCTAGGAAAGGATGACCTTGAAGCCTCCAATAAACTTAAGACTTATCCAGCTCCTCTCCTCCCTGACCTTTTGAAGGAGCAACTTTTATTCAATGTCGGCCTAAGCCCTCTCAACCCTGTCGGTATTTTTTCTTTCTCAAGTCATTCGCTGCTTCTTCTTTCTCTTATTCTATTTCTAAGCTGTGCCGATCTTTTTTCCATGGCAGATATGGATGCAGACGCAGCTCAGATATTAGCCAAGGGTCTCAAGGCCCACAAGAGGAAAGGCACCATAACTTCTGGGTCAGTGAAGAAGGCGAGGGTAGAGGAGACAAGCTTGACCGTGCTTGCCCAGGAGGCCATTGTCATTGATGCCCCCTCCGACATCAAGCCCACAGTCCCCCGAGCTTCTTCAAGAAGCCCTCCAACCGAGGTTCCCGCTCCAAAGTCTCATCCCGAGGAGGCACCGGGGGTCGAAAGGAAGAGAAGGAAGAAGATGGTGGCCCGCAAGATCAGCAGCAACAGGGCTACCATCGAAGGGTCCAACGGCTCCGAAGAGGATCCGGGAGAGAATCCCTTCAACAATAGGAATTTAATAAAAAAGTTGGTCGACGGATGCATTTTGCCTGAGATCGTCCACAAGATCGTCCATGCCGATCTTGAACAGCAGGTTTGGGACTCTCTGGGGTCTTTTCTTGAGGTAGGCTGATTTACTTTTTTCTTCCTTTCGCTTCTTCACTTAGTTCATTCCTTAGCTTTCATATTGACTTCCTGGCCGCTCTTGCAGATTGGACACCAGCTGATCGCCAACATCGAGGTGATGAAAAATGCAAAGAAGGAAGCAGCCCAGGCGGAGGAAGGTCGCTAGGCTGAGGCTGCCCGTCTTAAGGAGAAGGTCATCGAAGTCACGAGTCTCCAAGAGGCACTCCAGAAGGAGGAACAAACTTCGACGGATCTGAAGGCTGCTTTGGAGGAGGAAAGAAGGAAGGCGGAGGCCAAGGTCTCCAAGCTGAAGGATCAGATCCCGACCCTAGTCTCGGAGGCAAGGGCCCAAGCAGTGGAGGAGTTCAAGACCTCCTCCGAGATGAGGGATCTGAATATCAAGTTTGGTCAGGCCGCCTTTATCAAAGGCTTCGAGCTTTGCTAGGAGAGGGTGGTTGGAAAGTTTCTCGAACTCGACCTCAGCTTCCTGGATGAAGCATCCGACGATGAAGCTGGACCTTCCGAAGCTACTACCGGTCTCCCTCCAGTCGGGACCTCTTCAACTACCGCAGCTGCCGTGACTGACCTTCCGGGGGTGCCGAGCTCCTCCACTTCCGCTCCAGAGATCCGAGACCTCTAATTCTATACTTTTTCTTTGTTACAACTTTTTTTCTCTTTCTCTTGTACTTAAGAATTATTCAATCAATGAAATCGGATTTCTCTTTACAAGGAGCTCCTTTTTCTTCTTCTACTTTCTTTTTTCCTTTTTTTTTCTTGCAATGATTTACGTTGTGACGCTCTTATTTCCCGACAACAGTATCCTGTCGAAGCTCTTCCCCTACCATAGGAGATTTCTTTGAAGTCTGTGATCCGAGATCTGAGAAGGGAGGTTCGTCACCTAACGAAAAAATCAAAGAAGATGGACGACGAGCTTCACAGGCTGAGGAAGAGCCATTCGAAAGCCACCATGGAGGTTACTCACCTTCGGAACCTCCACAAAAAGGACTTCATGGACTACAGTTGGAAGAAGGCCAATTTCGAGAAGGAGCTTGAGGAACTCCAGAAATGCACCAATGACCGATCTTGGACTCAAGCCTCCAAGATCAGCTCCCTCGAGGTCGAGTTGGCGGCCGCAAGGGAGAAGATCGATAAATTGGAAGGGAGCTCGTCCTGGCTTCCAACTCAGGCTGACTACGGTCGAGACTGGTCAAAAAAATTCTTCAACCTCCAGAAGCAGCTACAGGATGCCGAGATGAATTACAACACTTATCGAGTCGGCTGGTGCAGGCAAATAGACAACTACAGAAGGAGGCTCAAGACTGTGACCGACGAGGTTGCTCGCCTTCAGAAGCAGTTGTCCGAAAGAGCCCAGACCATTTTGGTTCAAGGCTCTGACGAGATTCGATCCTTGAGGGGGACCATGAAAGAACTATCCGTAGCTCTTGGGAAGGAGAAGGCCGAACTGCAATGGCTGAAAATTCAGCTGGCCTATGAGTAGCAGGCGGTCAAGGATGCAGAAGCGAAGTCTGAAGTTCTGAGGAAGAGGCTTCGGGAATCAGAGGATGAAAGCCGGTGGTTTCACCAAATGTATCGAGAGATGCTGTTAAGAAAGAAAAAACTGGAAGAAGAAGTTGAGAACTTAAAGCAATCCCTAATAATGGCTGGAATCGAGAGTTCGAAGTCAGAAGAAGCCAAGCTTCCTTAGAGCTTCTTTTACCTTTTGTTCCATGTATTCTTTTCTTTTCTTGTTGTTTTTTTTTGGCCTTCAAAGACTTTTGTAATGCTCTCTTTACTAATGAAATGAAAAGAAATTTTCTGATTACCTTGTCTATTCTTGCTCTGAGTTGTCGTTTACCGAGCTTCTCTTATCTTTTATCTTATTCGATGTCGACGTTGTTTGAAGGTTCCTGGTCATCACCACATTGATTCGTCCTTTTTTTTCATGATCGAAGGTCTTTTCGAGGCCATTCGAATTTGACATTTTCTCTCGATGTTCGAGCTTGGAGCCCGAACTTCTCGTTACTTTGAGGAAGTCTATTTTCTCCTGCTAGTGTTGGGTTCCCCCTTAGAGACTGAGGATTTTTGACAAGAGTTTTCTTCCTCGTTGAGATGAGGTCTCTTGTGTCTTAGATGTAGTTCGTTTTTTCCTTACCTCTGGCGTAGCTCGTCGCTTTTTCTTTTTCTCTCTCTTTTTTTTTTATGTTTGGGCAAGAGTTTTTTCTCTGCTCCTAACGGGGTTGTAGGGGTGTAGAGGAGCCGTTGAGGAGGCTTTTTTCCTCATCCGATCTTAAACGATCAGGTCTTCATTTGTGTCAGGACGAGGTTCTCCTCCTATTCCCGACACAGTCAATTTCAGCTCATGTTAGGATGAGATTTTTTTTTTTATTTTTAACAGGACTGTGGAGGCACATAAGGGCCGTTGCGAGAGCCTCTCCCCCCATCCGATCTCTTAATTAACTGAGTCTTCAACTTTGCTCATGTTAGGATGAGGTTCTCCACTTGTTCCTGTTGTGATCTAGGTGGTGTGCCCAAGGCCCAGGGGACCAAGGCTAAGGCCAAGGTCCATCATTCATGAGGGCTTCATGGAGGCTCTAGGGCTAGTTGGGCCCTAGGTTGAAAGGCTGTGGGCCTTTCGGGTTCTTGAGGTCTAGGTTATGTGGACCTCAAGGGACCAACTCTTTATGGGCCAAGTTTGGGCCCAGGATAGGTGAGATTAGGTCATGTCATGGGTGTACATGGGCTTGGGTTAACCTAATCTCCCATAGAGTTGGTCAAAGGAGTTTTGGGTTTGGGTCACTTGACCCTGTGTTTATATATACATGCACTGTATAGGTTTGATTAAGCCAAGAGAATACAAAACTCTTTCTCCCAAGTCTTTCTCTCTCTTCTCCCTCTCTCTCCAGCTATTCTCCATGCCCCAGGAGCAAGAAACCCTAGGGTTTCTTGCCGCCAGGTCCATAAAAGGAAAGAAAAGAAGGGGAGGCGCTAGCCCCTACCCCTTTGTGCCGCCACCCATTTTTGCCTCTCCCCCTCTTGCAGCCATCCAAACATCAGGTCCAAGACCTAGAATCTCTTGAGAAGAGGTTGGTACAAGTTTCTCTCAGATCTAGAGTTGATCTGAGGTCGTTTGAGGCACGGGTGAGATCTCCATCAACAGATCTACTGGAAAGGCTGCAGCAGGATAGATCTGCAAGGTCTGGTTCTATCTACCTTCTTTCCTATCTAGAATACCCTAATTTGAGATATATGAATTGAAAGACCTCGATCCAACCTGATCTGGTTGGGTACCAGATCTTGAATTTTTTAGAGGTGATCTTAGATGCATTCTTCATCTGGAACGAAAGGCTGACGAAGAAGACAGCAACCAGGCTGATTTCATCAAGGGCCTTCAATCGAGTCCAGAAGTCTCCAGATTTGTTCATTGCTAATTCTGCTGCACCCAAGGTCCGTGGGAGGAGCCAGGATCGTGCTCCAATAGTTGGTATCAAAGCTACAGTGGTGAGGAAGTGGTTCCAAGCGTGAGAAGTTGAAGATCCCAAGTGCTGAAAATTTTCAGCAAGGTACCATCAAGGTATATTCTACACTTCTTGATTTTGTATTGCTTGTTTGGCTTGGATCCAGTCATGGGCAGCAATATGAAGGTCGATTTTGAGAAGTTTGATGGCAAGGGAAATTTTTCCATTTGAAAAATTTGGGTGGAGGATCTTCTGGTGCAAGCAGATCTGGATTAGGCTTTGGATGAGAAGCCTGAGGGAATGACAGATAGACAGTGGGCATCGTTGGAGAAGAAAGCATGCTCGGTGATCAGAGGATGTTTGGCGGATGCGGCGTTGTATTCAGTGCTAGAAGAAAAAACCCCGAAGGACCTTTGGTCGAAGTTGCACACCATGTATATGGGGAAAAATATGTGCAACAAGCTAATGCTGAAGAAGAGGTTGTACAATCTTCGGATGCAGGAGGGATCTGATGTGATTGGCCACATTCAAAGGTTCGACCAGTTGTGCACAGAGTTGATGAATATCGGGGTGAAGCTGGATGAGGAGAACAAGTCCCTGTTGCTTTTGTATTCGCTGCCAGGATCATATAACTCTTTGGTGACTACACTGCTCTACGGCAAGGAGACTTTGGAATATGAGGACATGGTCTTGGTGCTGAGGTCTAATGAGCAAAGAGAAAAGTTGACCAGAGATCGAGCTCCCCAGGAGGGTTTGGCAGTAAGGGAGAGGACAGGTAAAGGCAGAGGCAGAAGCAAGTCCAGGGGGCGATCCAAGTCCAGGAAGGGAAAGAAAGAGATGAAATGCTTCAAGTGCAACGAGTTCGAGCACTTCAAGCGAGAATGTCCACTATGGAAGAGCAAGAAGGGAGAAAGAAGTGGCTCAGAATTAGTGAGTGCAGTTGCTGGGCAGCAGGTGGAGGATGATCTACTTGTGGTATCAGATGGTCACAGGCATTACACAGAGGAGTAGACACTAGACTCTACGTGCTCACATCACTACACACCACACAGGTCTTGGTTTGCGACATACACCAAGATAGATGAGGGATCAGTGACTCTAGGCGACAATCATCCTTGCAAGGTGGCTGGGATAGGGACAGTTAGGGTGAGGATGTTTGATGGGATTGTGAGGACATTGACAAATGTAAAGCACATCCCGGAGCTGGAAAAGAATCTAGTGTCACTAGGCTACTTGGAGCGCAGTGGATACAGCTTCAGCAGTAGGGCTAGAAGCGGAGTACTGAACATCTCCAATGGAGCTATGGTAGTGATGAGAGGCAGGAGGTTGGACAATAATCTCTATTGCATGGAGGGATCTGTGGTGACCGGAGAGTCTGATACAGCAGTTACAGCACAGGACTAGCACGGGGCTTACAGGATGTGGCACTACCGCTTAGGCCACATGGGTGACAAGGGGCTGAGGGAGTTAAGCAGGAGAGGACTCATCTCTGATCTGGAGGATGGTGCTATAGGGGAGATCTGTGAGCCTTGCTAGATGGGAAAGCAGAGGAGAGTTTAGTTCAATATCAGTACAACCCGCAGTGCAGCCCCTCTGGAGTTAGTACACACGGATGTGTGGGGACCAGCCCCAGTTTCAACTAGGAATGGGGCTAGATACTTCATGACCCTGATTGATGATTTCTCAAGAAAACTCTGGATTTACTTCATGAGAGAGAAGTCTGAGGTCTTCACCAAGTTCAAAATCTGGAGAGCTGAGGTGGAGAAGGAGCAGGGGAGAAGCGTGAAGTGTCTGAGGTCAGACAATGATGGGGAGTACACCAGCAGAGAGTTTCAGGACTACTATGAGGAGTGTGGGATCAGAAGATACTTCTCAATTAAGGAGACTCCACAGCAGAATGGGATGGATGAGAGGATGAGCAGAACACTTCTGAAAAAGACACGATGCATGAGGCTGCAGGTAGGGCTTCCAAAGGCATTCTGGGTTGACACAGTTGATGCAGCCGGTTACTTGGTCAATCGGTCACCTCACACCAAGTTGGATGGCAGGCTTCCAGAGGAGGTGTAGTCTGGGAGGATAGTTGGGCTGGGCCATCTACGGATATTTGGGTGCACGGCCTATGTGCATATTGGAGCTGGTGAGTGGAGTAAGCTAGACGCCAGATCACGCAAGACGGTGTTTCTAGGCTATCTGCGAGGAGTTAAGGGATACAGGCTGTGGGATCCCTTGGAAAAGAAGGTCATCATTAGTTGGGATGTGACTTTTGATGAGGAGTCAGTCCTACGGAGGCGAGCAGGCATGGAGGAGCAGCAAGAGCAGGAGGAGGTCCAGCAGGGCGCTGCTGGACAGCTTACCTCTTTTATTTTTCCTCTTGTAGGTACTACAGGAGGACATGACATTCAGGTGGAGAACCTACCTAAGGTGTCTCCACAGGTGGGAGGACTCAGACGGATGATCGAGGCGGAGAGGTCCAGCAGGAGCGAGCTGGACCGAGGACTGATATCGGTGTTGTCCTACACAAGCCCAAGAGGACCATCAGGCAACCGGACCGATATGGCTTCGAGGAGATGCTATCATATGCCCTGGTGACAATGAATGGAGACCCATATACGTATCAGGAGGCTATTGAAAACTAGGATAGAGAGCGGTGGGTCCAAGCAATGTTCGAAGAGATGCAGTCTCTCCACCAGAACCAGACGTGGCGATTGGTGCAGTTGCCACAGGGGAAGAGGCCCATTGGCTGCAAATGGGTCTACAGTCGTAAGGAAGGGCCTTTAGAGCAGGGAGGTATCAGATTCAAGGCGAGGTTAGTGGCCATGGGATACTCCCAGAAGGAAGGCATCGACTTCAGTGAGGTCTTCTCTCCCGTCGTCAGACATACTTCCATCAGAGTGTTGCTGAGTATTGTAGCAGCTCAGGATTTAGAGCTGGAGCAGATGGATGTCAAGATGGCGTTCCTCCATGGGTATTTGGAGGAGAGGATTTATATGGAGCAGCCACCCGATTTCAGGGATCCAGGATCAGAGGGAAAGGTTTGTTTGTTGCAGAAGTCGCTGTACGGGCTGAAGCAGTCATCGAGGTAATGGTACAAGCAGTTCGACTCCTATGTGCGCAGCATTGGACTTTTCAGGTGCTAGTTTGATCCCTGTGTTTATGTTCAATCTCTTAAGGATGGTTCTAGGGTGTTCCTCTCTTGTATGCGGATGACATGCTTATAGCATGCAAGAGAAGGAAGGTTGTGCAGGATTTGAAGGCATCCTTATCTCGGGAGTTTGAGATGAAGGATTTGGGCCCTGCAAGGAAGATCCTAGGCATGGAGATTTTCAGAGACCGAGCCCGAAGGGTGCTGCATCTATCTCAGGGGGGCTACATATAGAAGGTCTTAGAGAGGTTCGGGATGAAGGGAGCAAAGCCGGTGGAGCTGCCACTTGCCGGTCACTTCAGACTCTCGAAGACCATAGTGCCACAGACTGAGGTGGAGGCTCAGGAGATGGAGATGGTCTGTTGTAGGCCAGACATCGCTCATGCAGTGAGTCAGGTTAGCAGGTTCATGGCGCAGCCTGGCAGGGAGCACTGAAGAGCTCTGAAGTGGATATTCAGATACCTGGTGGGTTCAGTTGGAGTTGGCATCTACTACGGACAGTGAGGAGGTGCAGTGGGATACTCTGACATATCCAAAGAGGCTCAGGGGATGATTGGTGGTTATGTAGATGCAAACTTTGGTGGAGATGTAGATACTCGGAGGTCTACGACAGGCTTTATCTTTAGCCTGTATGGAGGTCCTATTTTTTGGAGATCGAGTCTGCAGCCTATCACGGCCCTATCCACTACAGAGGTGGAGTACATCGGGCTGACAGAAGTAGCTAAGGAGGCAATTTGGCTGAAGAATTTGTTGACGGAGATGGGCCTTACTCAGGAGGCCATTAGAGTGCATTGTGACAGCCAGAGTGCACTTCTATTAGCACAGAACTCAGTCTATCATGCAAGGACAAAGCACATCGACATTCGGTATCATCGGATCAGGGAGCTTGTGGAGGATGGTGAGGTGGAGCTGGTAAAGGTACACACCAAGGAGAACCCAGCTGATGCACTTACGAAGGTACTTCCACGAGACAGCTTTCTGAGATGTGTTGAGCTGATTCGGCTGATGGACAGAGTGGAGCTGGTTGAGGCCTTGGGACACTAAGGTAGAGATTGTTGTGATCCAGGTGGTGTGCCCAAGACCCAGGGGACCAAGGCTAAGGCCAAGGTCCATCATTCATGAGGGCTTCATGGAGGCTCTAGGGCTAGTTGGGCCCTAGGTTGAAAGGCTGTGGGCCTTTCGGGTTCTTGAGGTCTAGGTTATGTGGACCTCAAGGGACCAACTCTTTATGGGCCAGGTCTGGGCCCAGGATAGGTGAGATTAGGTTGAGTCATGGGTGTACATGGGTTTGGGTTAACCTAATCTCCCATAGAGTTGGTCAAGGGAGTTTTGGGTTTGGGTCACTTGACCCTATGTTTATATATACATGCACTGTATAGGTTTGATTAAGCCAAGAAAATATAAAACTCTTTCTCCCAAATCTCTTTCTCTCTTCTCCCTCTCTCTCCAGCTATTCTCCATGCCCCAGGAGCAAGAAACCCTAGGGTTTCTTGCCGCCAGGTCCATAAAAGGAAAGAAAAGAAGGGGAGGCGCTAGCCCCTCCCCCTTTGTGCTGCCACCCATTTTTGCCTCTCCCTCTCTTGCAACCATCCAAACATCAGGTTCAAGACCTGAAATCTCTTGAGAAGAGGTTGGTACAAGTTTCTCTCAGATCTAGAGTTGATCTGAGGATGTTTGAGGTGCGGGTGAGATCTCCATCAACAGATCTACTGGAAAGGCTGCAGCAGGATAGATCTGTAAGGTCTGGTTCTATCTACCTTCTTTCCTATCTAGAATACCCTAATTTGAGATCTATGACTTGGAAGACCTCGATCCAGGCCTATTCTAGTTGGGTACCAGATCTTGGATTTTTTAGAGGTGATCTTAAAGGCATTCTTCATCTGGAATGAAAGGCTGACGAAGAAGACAACAACCAGGCTGATTTCGTCAAGGGCCTTCAATCGAGTCCAGAAGTCTCCAGATTTATTCGTTGCTAATTTTGCTGCACCCAAGGTCCGTGGGAGGAGCCAGGATCATGCTCCAATAGTTCCTAACATGGCTGTGAGAGCGCATAAGGGCCATTGCGAGGGCCTCTCCCCCCATCCGGTCTTGTTCCTAACATGGCGTGGGGTGCATAAGGGCCGTTGCGAGTGCCTCTCCCCCCATCCAGTCTCTTAATAATCAGGTCTTTGACTTTGCTCATGTTAGGATGAGGTTCTCCTTCTATTTCTATCATGGCTGTGGGGGTGCATAAGGGCTGTTGCGAGGGCCTCTCCCCCCATCCGGTCTCTTAATAACCAGGTCTTTGACTTTGCTCATGTTAGGACGAGATTCTCCTCCTATTCCTAACATGGCTATGGGGCCGCATAAGGGCCGTTGCGAGGGCCTCTCCCCCCATTTGGTCTCTTAATAATCGGGCCTTCGTTTGTGTCGGGATGAGGTTCTCCTCTTGTTCCTGACATGCTTAGTTTCGATTGTCTGAAGGAGCTACTCCCTATCGTTATAAGCTCATGCCAAAATAAAAGATATGCGAATATGGAACTTTTATTTAAGGCAAAGTTATCGGTAATACATTCGTAAATTTTTTGAATTTCATGATCGTGGAAGGTCCGCTCCTTCGAGCTCTTTTAGATAGTATGTTCCAGGCCGGACTACCTCCCTAACTTCATACGGGCCTTCCTAGTTTGGGGCGAGTTTTTCTTGGTTCTAAGGTTATGAAATAGTGGCTCACCAAAGTACTAAGTCCCCCATTCTGAAGGCTTTGCTCTTGACCCGGGAGTTGTAGTAGCGGGCTGCTTTCTGCTTGTAGGCTACCATCCGAACTCGAGCGGTCTCCCACTTTTCTTCTAACAAGTCAAGGTTGGCCTTGAGATCCTGTGAGTTGCACTGCTCGTCGAATGCCATGACTCGCGCTAACAGAAGCTTGAGTTCAATCGGGATAACGACTTCTGTTTCGAAGGCTAAGGCAAAGGGGATCTCCCCCGTGGGCAGTCTTTGGGTAGTTTGGTATGCCCATAACACATGATAAAGCTCGTCTGCCCAAGTTCCCTTTGCTTTTTCAATTCTCGCCTTGATTCCTTGCAACAGAGTCCTGTTAGTCACCTCGATTTCGCCATTTGCCTGCGGATGGGCTACTGATGTGAAGTTATGGGAGATGTTTAAGTCCTCACAAAATTCAGCAAACTTTGCTCCAGCAAATTATCGCCCATTATTAGTAATGAGAGTTCTGGGTAAGCTGAACCTACAAACGATTGACTTCCAGACGAAGTCTTGTACTTTAGCTTCTATGATTTTCGTCAAAAGTTCGGCTTCGACCTACTTCGTGAAGTAGTCAATTGCCACCAGAAGGAACTTTCGCTGCCCGAATGTCATAGGAAAAGGTCCAAGGATATCCATCCCCCATTGTGCAAACGGCCATGGGGCACTCAAGGGTGTAAGTTTGGAGGTGGGCTATCTTTGGATATTCACATATCTTTGACACCGATCACACTTTCTGACATATTCAATGGAGTCGTGTACATTGTAGGCCAGTAATAACCTTATCAGAGCAGTTTGTGGGATAAAGATCTGGCCCCCAGGTAACTTCCGCAGACTCCTTCATGTACCTCCCACAAGGCAAAGTCAGTTTCGAAAGATCAGAGATATTTCAAGAGGGGCAAAGAGTACGATCTCTTGTACAGCTTGCCCTCATAAAGGATATATCAGGAGGCCTGGTTTCTAAGCTTCCGAGCTTCTTTTGCATCATGAGGAAGAACCCCGTCTTTGAGGTATGCAACCAGTGGGTCAATCCAGCTGGGTTCATGGCTGATCTCCATTACAAGCTGTGGTTCTTCCGTACTTGGATATTTCAAAACTTCGAAGAGGACTTCCTTGGGTAGTTCAACCGGAGCCAGTGTAGCCAACTTGGAGAGAAGATCGGCCCTCATATTTTCTGCTCTTGGAATCTGCTTAATGTCAAAGTTGCCAAAGGCAGGGATGATCTCTTTTATCTTTTCGAGATACTTGACCATACTGTCCTCCCGAGCTTCATAGTTTTAGCTAACTTGTCCCACCACCAATTGAGAGTCACTGTAGACTTGGAGCCAATCTACTTCTAATTCTTTGGTGATCTTTAGTCTTGTAATTAGAGCTTCATATTCTGCTCCATTATTTGTCGCAGAGAATTTGAAGCGCAGCACGTACTCTATGATAATTCTTTCCGGATCGACCAAGATCAAGCCCGCGCCCATGCCTGACATGTTGGAGGAACCATCCACATAGAGGGCCCAAAAACCATCAGGGAGATCTGTTCTTTCCTCAAGGGAGTTCGGTTGGAGCCCTGGGTTGTCAGCTTCGCCTCGTTCAAGTTCAGCTTCTTCCGGGATAGTGCATTCCACTATGAAGTCTGCTAATATCTGAGCTTTTATTGTCGGTCGAGGTCGATAGTTGATATCGAATTCCATGAGCTCGACCGCCCATTTTGCTATCCTTCCAGAAGCATCCGCTCGATGTAGAACTGCCTTAATCGGCTAGTCGATGAGCAGTATTATGGTGTACCCTTGAAAGTAAGGTCGGAGCCTTTGAGCTGCAATCAACAAGACATAAGTTAGTTTCTCTAACATAGTGTATCTGGTTTTGGCGTCTCTCAATATTTGACTTATGTAGTAGATCGGCCGTTGAATTTTTACTTCTTTCTTAACCAGAACTGCTGCGAGAGCCACAGGGGAGACCGCTAGGTACAGAAACAACTCCTTTCCAGGTTCGAGTTTTACCAATAGTGGAGGTGAGCCGAGGTAGTTCTTCAATTCTTCAAATACTTGCTGACATTCAGTGGTCCAACAGAAGTTCTTCGGCTGCTTGAGAGTCTGAAAGAAAGGTAGGTACCGTTCGGCCGACCTTAAGACGAAGCGATTTAGAGCTGCTACTCTCCCAGTAAGGTGCTAAACTTCCTTTATTGACTTCGAGGCGGTTATTTTCTGGATGGCACGAATCTTTTCCAGATTTGCTTCGATCCCGCATCCCGATACCATAAAGCCCAAGAATTTTTCTGAAGTTACTCCAAAAGTGCACTTGGTTGGGTTCAGCTTCATCTTGTATTTTCGGAGGACGCTGAAGGTCTCCTCAAGGTCGGCGACGTGGTTCATTAAGAATTTGCTTTTTACAAGCATGTCATCCACATAGACCTCCATGTTGAGGCCGATCTACTCTTTGAAGATCCTGTTCACCAGTCATTGATAGGTCGCCCCTGCATTTTTGAGGCCAAAAGGCATGACCCTATAACAGTAAAGACCACGGTCAGTGATAAAAGCAGTCTTTTCTTCGTCCTCTAGTGCCATCCTGATTTGATTGTAGCCGAAGAATGCATCCACGAAAGTGAGAAGCTCGTGGCCCAAGGTTGCATCCACTAATTGATCAATCTGGGCAGAGGGTAACTATCCTTCGGACAGGCTTTGTTCAGCTTTTTGAAGTCTATACACATCCTCCACTTGCCGTTCGCCTTCTTGACGAGAACCACATTGGAGACCCAGTTCGAATAGTTGAATTCTCTGATGAACCTAGCTTTCAGGAGTTTATCAACTTCCTCAGCTATTGCCTTCTACCTTTTCGGTGCATGACCTCAGATTTTTTTCTTCATCGATCGATGTTTGGGATCAACAGCTAGACGGTGTTCCATGACTTTCGCATCAATCCCCGGCATGTCCGTCAGAACCCAAGCGAAAACATCCACATTCTTTTATAGAAAATTGGTGAGCCGTGTCCATACCTCTTCTTCCAGGTTGGAGCCGATCTTCACCACGTGCTCTTCATTCCCATCGTTCAAAAGAATTGAGACAAGATCTTCAATTGGCTCATCCCGTTCTTTAACAAGGTCGTCGTGGGTGTCTAATCCATCAACCGAACAGGGGTCAGACTGACCATTTCTTTGTAAGGCTATGTAATAGCAGTGTCTTGCCAGGACTTGATCTCCTCTGACCTCTCTGACCCCTTGGCTTGTAGAAAATTTTAATTTCAAATGGTAGGTCGATACCACAGCTCGGAGGATGTTGAGGCCAGGTCGGTCGAGTATTGCGTTGTAGGCAGACGGTGCCCTTACTACCAAAAAATCCACTTGCGCTCTAGATTGTTTCGGGCACCAACCTGCAACTACGGTCAAAGTTGTTACTCCTTCCACTGGCACAGCATCGCCAGTGAACCCTACCAATGGGGAGCTTATCGGTCCTAATCGATCATCCGAAATGGATATTTTTGAGAATACATCGTAAAATAAAATATCGACCGAGCTTTTATTATCAACAAGAATGCGGCGTACATCATAGTCAGTAATATTTAAAGAAACTACGACTGCATCATTATGAAAGAATTGAATCTCCTGGGTATCTTCTTCAGTTAAGGTTATAGATTCTTCAGTCCTCTGCCGCTTGGGCAGTCCGGTCGATCCACTGGCTGCTCCCTGCCAAGGTCCTCCAGAGAGGGTGTTGATGATCCCGATTGGAGGCCGATCTTCAGACTGTTCTTCCTTCCTTGGCGGCTCTGGTTGTGGTAGGGCCCTCAGCCGATCTTTCCTACCTTCAGGCCGACGTCGGATGAATCTGTTGAGCTGACCTCGTCTGATGAGCTCTTCGATCTTGTCTCGGAGCTGAATACACTCCTCCGTGTCATGGCCGCGGTCATGATGATAGAGGTAGAACTTGTTAGGGTTGTACTTCCCAGAGTGTGTGCGCATCCTTTTCGGCCTTGGCAGCTGCTCCCTGATCTCCATCAGCACTTGAATTTTTGGAGCATTGAGAGGGGCGTAGCTGTAGAATCTTCCTGGGGGAGAGCTCTGCCGAACACTACAGTCCGGGCTTCTCTGCCTACGAGCTCGGGTGGGAGTTCGGACACGCTTGTGTCTGAGGAGAGTTCGAGAACGTGATCGAGCTTCACTCGGCCCTTTTTTAGCTGCGAGCTTGTAGGAGTCACTTGCTTGCCGCTCCTTCACGGTCTCCTCATCCTTCAACTTGAAGGCTTCCTCTGCTCGGACATATCCTTCAGCCCAAGCCAGCAAATCAGCGAAGTCCCTGGGATACTTCTTTTCCAGAGAAAATAGAAGGTCATTCTTTTGAAGACCGCTCTTCAGGACGGCCATTGCAACTGATTGATCCAAGTTTCGGACCTCCAATGTGGCGGCATTAAAATGGTTGACATAAGTTCGGATAGATTCTCCCTCCTTTTGCTTGATGTTGATGAGAGACTCCGAACCTCTCCAGGAATGTCGGCTGCTGATGAAATGAGCCACAAACTGATGGCTCATTTGATCAAAGGAGAAGATAGTACCTGACTTTAATATCGAGTACCAATTTCTTGCTGCTCCCTTCAAGGTAGATGGGAAAGCTCGGCACAGGATGGCGTCTGGCACACCATGGAGCAGCATCACTGTTCGGAAGGCCTCCAGGTGGTCAACTGGATCTGAGGTCCCGTCGTAGCTCTCAAATTGGGAGAGCTTGAAGTTCGACGGGATCGGTTCCTACATAATCATTTAAGAAAAAGGAGGGTCAGTACAGATATCCTCATCGTAAGCAAGGGGAGCATGGCGGAGCTCTTCGATCCACCGGTTCATCTCTTGGAACCTTTGATCCAGGAGAGCCTCTCGATCGTGAATCTCAAGGATCTTCTGGTAGAACGAAGGTAGGGACCCTTTGGGGGTGGAATCGTGATCAGACAGAGGGCTCTCCGCCCTCTGCTTCCCTTTTTCGAGGGATACAGGGTGACTGGCCCAAGTGGGCTGCCCGATCGCCGGATTCTGAAACTCCGATGATGCTCTTTCTAGCCGCACAGATGCCTGCAGCTGTTGCTGCTGCATGGTCTGCACCGCTTCGGTGAGGCCCCTGACCTGCTGAATCAGCAGGTCAAACTACTCCATGTTGATTACCGTTGCCGGAGGAGGAGGAGCCTGAAAAATTGGAGACAAGGCTGGAGCTGGCGGATCTTGCTGAGATCTAGCCATGGAGGCCATAGATCGCCTGGTGGATGCCTTTCGGAGAGGCATCAGGTTGGGATCTGGCCGGAGAAGAAGAAAAAGATGTCGAAGAAGATGATCGGAGACAGTCTCATTGAGTACTCCTTTAAGAACAAGGGTCCTGCGAAGACATAGCAGCCCTTCCTCTAGCATCAATTCTGTTGGTGCAGAATTCTGTCGATGCCGGAGAAGTTGGAGTTGAGGGGATCACGACCGCTGTCGGGACCTGCAACGAAAGTCTAAACTGGAGTTAGGGATGCTCCAGCAAGATCCTCTGATGCTCAAGTCAGTAATCTGCTTCAACAAAAATGGAGCACTCGAATGGGATTTTAGCAGAGTTTAGAGATAGTGCTTAGAGCTTAGAGGAGAACATATCTGGGGAGTCTCTTTTATAGACGGGAGAGCGAAACCAATTGATAGTGATGTCCGTAACTGTCTGGTAGTGGGCCGTTTGGGGCCACGTGGAGTTTGTTACGGAGAGTAATAATGTCTGTTGTCACGACTTACCGGAGAGTGGTGGGGCCACGTGGAGTTTGTTACAGAGAGTGGAGTGGTGTCCATTGTCGTGACTTACTGGAGAGTTCGGGCCAGATGGCTGAGCTCGGTTGGGATGTCTGGTGGAGCAGAATAGCTCTCTGTCTCAGCAATCTAAGAGAAGCTCAGATGTTTTCGAGGTTGCTGATGGGTTGACTGTTGTTGGGTGCCTTAGGTGTTGATGCTGCAGACGGAAGTCATCTGCTGTAGAAGCCCGAACAAAAATTTTATGTTGGAGAAATCTGGCTGGAGTCCGATTGCTAGAGAAGTCTGTCTGAAATTTGTCTGATGTAGAAGCTTGTCTGAAGACTGTCCGCTGGAGAGGTCCGGTTGCATGAGAAATTCGGTAGAAGGTCAACTGATAACGAAATTCGGAAGGTGCTATAGAAGGTTGATCGATAGAAGAGTCCGGAAGGTATTGTGGAAGTTCATTCACTGGAGGAGTCTGGAGGACACTGTGGAAGGTCGACCGCTGGAGGGGTCCGGAGGGAATTTGTCCATTGGAGGGGTTTGGTTGGCACTGTTGAAGTCTGGTTGGCGCTGTTGAAGGTTGATGGCTGGAGAGGTACGGAAGACACCGGAGACAGTTGGTCACTGTAGAAGTCCGACTGCTGGAGCCCATCTGTTGTAAAAGTTTGTCTGGAATCCATCCGCTGTAGAAGTTCGGACGGAGTCCAATTCTTGCAGAAGTCCGAAAGGAGGCTGCTTACTGTAGAAGCTCGGATGGAGACCGATTGTCGTGGAAGCCCGAATGGAGATCGCTTATTGTAGAAGCTCGACTGAAATTCAAAAGGTGATCGACCACTGTAGAAACTTGGATGGAGTCTGGTTACTATAGAAGTCCTGCCACTGGAGAAGCCCGGATATTGACGAAGTCCAGAAGAAGCTCGGAGTAAAGTCGATCGTGACGGGAGGAAGTCTGGAAGAGATTCAGAGAGCAGTCGATCACTGTAGAAAATCGACTAATAGTGAAGTCCAGAGAGCATTTGGAGCAGTCCGATAGACGACTGAAGGAGCTCATTATTCGAGAAGTCCGAAGGGTACGATAGGAGTTCGTCCATGGGAGAAATCTAGAGGATACTGTGGAAGGTCGACTGCTGGAGGAGTCTGGATGGTACTGTGGAAGCTCGGACGGTCGGGGAAGTTCAGAAAGATGCCGCACAAGGTCAAAAGCCGGAAGAGTCCTGGGAGGGTTGGCCTCTTACGAACTTTGGCTGGGGTTATTTTATTCCCAACAGGACTCATTACCATTCATCTTAATGGAAGATTATAATTTAATTATCTCCATAACTAGCTCATTTTATGGACCTAATAATTTAGAGAATTTAATTAAATCTTTTAGAAGATATTAGTCGACCTATAAGTCATAAATCCTCCCACTGACTGTTGAAATTCGAGGTTCGGAGCATGCATGTGTGTTTCAAAATTTTATTTTCTAAACACTGTAGTAGAATACAAGATTAAAATACTTTTAATCTAAATCATGCATGCATAAAAATATAAAACCACAAGGATTTAGTTCATGTGCTGAAATTCAGATTGTGATCAATTTACATACTTGTTTCGCAATCTTTTTCTTCAAATTTGGATCTGAAAGAGAAGAGATTTTTTTCTAGCTACACAAGTATCTGACTTCTATGGATATCCACTCAGGATCAGTCTGGAACAGTCTTCTAGAAATTAAATTTTTATCTCTAAGAAAATTTAGTCTGCTGAATCCGAACGAAGCCTGGATCGCTATCAACACTTAATCTCTTTTCTTGATCTTCTTCTTCTCCTCTTCTCTAACCTTTCTTTTTGCTTTGTGCTACTACTAGACATCAAAAAATAAAAAAAAAGAGAAGATGCCTGAAGCCTTGGTGTGGAAGAGCTTGGGACATCCCAAAATATGGGGCATGTAGGACGCCAAGGAGAGAAGAGAAAGGGAGAGGAAGAGAGGGAGTGGGGGAACCTTCTAGGCATGGAGGGCTACTGATTTTTGATGCTCTAGGAACTTTAGGAGAGATTCCTTTAAATAGGCATGGGGATTGAATCCTATTCAATCTCATAATACAAGTCCTACTTGCATTGGGTTTCCTAATAACTTAAGTTATCCAACTTACTTTAGGAGACCCTTTAGGCGCCAAAAATTGGAGCCCTTGCACCCATTATTTCACACCCCAAGACACACCCAAGGGATGCCCCATATAAGATCAAGATGCCCTTTAATCATAGGACACACCCAACTTGACCAAATCAACATGGCGCCCAAGAATAACTATCAAGAAAATTAATAAGAGATTTGCACCCTTAATTCATATGATCCAAAATCTTAGACATTCAATAATTGGAGTCTCATGAATTTAATTCGTATAGGTTTTTAGCAAGTAATTAAGTTTGAATTATCTTATCAAATAAGAAATCCAAATGAAAAGATAAATTGGGTCCAACCATATGCTAGCAAGGTTATCTTGAACTCAATTGAGTTTCTCTAAACCCAATTGATACTTCATAAGCTCAATTGCTAATTCCAGACCTAATCCCTTTGTTGTATGACCCCATAGGTTCAATTCTTTCTAGTAGTGAGATATACAATGATCTCTATCAAAGTATCATCAAAACTCTTTTCAATGAGTCAGAACAATTTCACTCTAACTCATCAAGGATTGTCGATCCAGAATAATTCTAGTGAGCTCTCACAATCCACCAATGACACCTAGCAGTATGTAGTGGCAACCCAGTAGAACTAAAATAAATCTCTACGTATAGTTAACATGTGATTCAGTTCCTCTATCATGAGTTCTGACTTAACGACAGGTCATGGATAAATTGTCAAACCTCAATACCAGTCATATGATAGATTTGATTAGCTCAAATCTAGTTGTAACTTCTATAAAAAAAATTTTCTATCAATCACACTACTGTGGCCTCAGATTCTCGAACTTAGCTTCTCAAATCTTATAGGACTATTTCTTTTTACCAAGGTTGATAGAGTCCATCTTGATGCACATTCTACTCTTACAGTGGACCAATTATTGCCAATATCCACTATAAGGGCTCATTGAGATTCATGTTTATATGTCAATCAAACTCCAGTAGCAACACTGCGAATAGCAGTGCCATCTCAGGTCAAAAGATCAGTCACACAACTACAATATCGAGATGATCACTGACGATCGAGTAAAAATTCAAGTAATTTTTCGTATGGTCACGTTCAGTACTAGTTGTTCTTTAACAACTAGCCGCACTCGTCATCCAATATCTCTACAGACCAGAGACTCATCTATCCCGAAGGAAGTGATTTGTGTGTTAGTCTATCTAGATCAATCACCGTCCTCATGATGATCCTATGATCGAAAGTATTTAGGAATTAAATACATGTCTTTAATTCTCAACATCTTGAGAATATGTATCAAAACTAATTTTATGGATGATTAAAGGACACATCACACTTGCATGATAAATAAATTTATCTTTTTATTGATCAAATCAATGTATTAAGTATAAAATTATGTTCTAGAGTTATTACAATGTGTCAGCCATATTGGCTTCTAGGACATACATCTAACAATCTCTAACTTGGACTAAAATCGATTGGCCATAAATCTAAGTCTCATCTTCTTAAGGTGGACTTCCATTTTTGATTGGCTCAACTGCTTAGTCAGTGAGTCTACCACGTTATCCGTGGAGTCTACTCTTCGTACCTTGACATATTTCTTTTCAAGGTAGTCACATATGATGTGATACCGTCGCTTGATGTGCTTCGATTTCTGATAAGATCTTGGCTCCTTAGCAAGTACTATGCCTCCATTGTTGTCACAGTAGAGTGGTATATCATCCGATGTCATAACCTCAAGTTTCACGATGAATTTTTTAAACCAGAAGTTTTTTTTTGCAGCATCCGAAGCAATGACGTACTCAGCCTCTATGGTCAAATCTGCTATAATGGGTTGCTTGAAACTCTTCCAGCTAACTGCGCCACCATTGCAAATGAACACATATCCTGACGTAGACTTTCTATTATTAAAATTAGACATGAAGTCTAAGTTAGTATACCCCTCGACTCGCAACTCAGAATCTCCTTTAAAGATCAAGAACAAATCCTGAGTCTTTCTTAAGTGCTTAAGAATATTCTTCACAGTTATCCAATGCTCCTCGCTTGGATTGGACTGATACCTGCTCGTGACACTCATAGCAAGGACAATATCGGGTCGACTACATAGCATGGCATACATGAGGCTCCTTATTGCCAAGGCATAAGGGATTCTACTCATGCGCTGCACCTCCTCAGATGTGGTCAGACACATCATCTTAGAGAGATTAATACCATGCCTAAGAGGTAAAAGTCATCTTTTGGAGTTTTTCATGCTGAACCTCTTCAGTACTTTCTCTATGTACAGCTTTTATGATAGACTTAGTATCCGTTTAGGTCTATCCCTATAGATCTTTATTTCGAAAATATAAGATGCTTCTTCGAGATATTTCATGGAGAATTCCTTGGATAACCATCTTTTGACCATGGTCAGTATGGAAATATCATTCTCAATAAGGAGAATATCATCCACGTACAATATGAGAAATATTATCATGCTCTCACTGATCTTTTTATATACACATGATTCTTCTTCATTTTCGATGAAATCAAATGATTTGATTGCCTCATCAAAATGATGATTTCAACTTCGAGAAGTTTTCTTTAATCTGTATATGGATCTTTGCAGCTTGCAGACTCTGTAATCACTATCACCAGATGTGAAACCTATAAGCTGCTCTATATAGATATCTTCCTCAAGATATCCATTCAGAAAGATAGTTTTCACATCCATCTGCCAGATTTCATAATTATAGTAGGCTACAATAGCAAGCAGAGTGTGGATGGATTTCAGCATGGCTATGGATGAGAAGGTTTTTTGATAGTCATTGCCCTCGTACTGACTATAATCTTTAGCCACATGCCTAGCTTTATAGGTCTCTATCTTACCATCGGCACCTATCTTCCTTTTGTAGATCCATTTACCCTCAATGGATACAATTCCCTCAGGTAGATCCACTAAGATCCAGACTTAGTTTGAGTGCATCTAGTCAATTTCTGACTTCATAGCATCTAACCATTTCTCAGAATCGATGTCAGACATCACCTCATCAAAGGTATTAGGATCATCACCATGATCCTTATCTCTCATAAGAAATATTTTTTTTACTTTCTCCGTAAGCATACCCATGTACCTTTTAGAAGATCGGGAGATCCTGCTAGATCTACAATGTGGTTGAGAAACATCGATTACTGGCTCATGGATAACGGGTTCTTGAGGATCTATAACTCTTGGCTCTTCAGAGACCTTCTCTTCGTGCTCAAATAACCTTCCACTGCCACCATCCTGGATAAACTATTTTTCTAAGAATATGGCATTCTGACTCATAATTATATTGTGGTCTTGTGGAAAGTAAAAGTAGTATCCCATGGATTCTTTAGGATACCTTATAAAACGAGCTATAATAGATCTATCCTTTAACTTATCCGCCATCTGTCTCTTGACATAAGCTGGACATTCTCAAGTCTTAAAATAACCTAGACTCAATTTTTTATCGAACTATATCTCATATAGTGTGGTACGAATAGATTTTGATGGGATCCTATTCAACAAGTGAATTATGGTTAACAAAGCATGTCCCTAAAGATATAAGCGTAGGTCAGTGAAGCTCATCATGGACCTGAGCATATCTTATAGGATCCTGTTCCTCCTTTCGGATACCCCATTGAACTGAGGTATTCCAAGAGGCATCCATTGAGAGACTATGCTATTATCCTTAAGATATCCCAAAAATTTTTAATTAAGATATTCACCTCCTCGATCAGATCGAAGAACCTTAACGGATTTACCTATTTATTTTTTACTTCATGTTTGGATTCTTTGAACCTTTCAAAGGCCTCAGACTTATATTTCATGAGATACACATACCTGTACCTACATAGATCATCGATAAAGATAATGAAGTAGGCATAACCACCCCTGATCTGTACATCAAATGGCCCACACATGTCGGTGTGTACTAGAGCAAGTAACTCAGTGGCCCTCTCCCCATATCCTACAAAAGATAACTTGGCCATTTTTCTTCGAAGGTAGGATTCGCAAGGTGGATACGACTCTGGGTTAAGAGAGCTAAGGATCCCATCCTTCTCCAGTCTGTTTATCCTGTGCTCTCTAATATGGCCTAGTCTATGGTGCCACAAGTACTTTTGCTTAATTTCATCTCTGAGTCTCTTTTGGCCTACGGTACTCACTATTTGCTCATTTAAGTTCACTTCGCATCAACATGCAAGTGATAAAGACTGTTAATTAAAAGACCTCATGCAATCAATTTAATTTGTAAATAAATGAAATAAAAATCTTTATTAAAATTAATTTCAAAACCTTCCTGTGCTAGCACAGACATGAAAATCAAATTCTGACTAGCTACAAAAATATAATAACAGTCATTTAAATCTAATCTAACACCAGACGGTAGTCGAAGAGCGTAAGTGCCAATGGCCTTTACAGCAACTTTTATTCTATTGTCGATCCGAAGGATCATGTCACCTTCTCTCAACCTTCTACTTTCTATCAAACCCTGCATTGAGGTACATATATAAGCACTCGAGCCAAAGTCTAATATCCAACTAGAAGTAGAAGAAATCGTAAGGTTAGATTCAATTATGAGTATACCTTCGAAAGGTTTATCATCTTTTTTGATCTTTAGGCTCTCCAGATATTTTGGATAGCTCCTCCTCCAGTGGCCTTCAGCATGATAGTGGAAACATTTTTTTCTTGCTTCGACCTTGCTAGAGAGTTCCTTCTTTGGCCTATTCTCCTTTTTCTTCTTCTTAGCGAATTTTGCCTTCTTGTTTCTAGTAGATTTTTTCTTGGAAGAAGTTTGCTCCACAGTGAAAATAGTACCCCTTGAACTCTTCAAGGTTCCCTCCGTAGTGACCAACATATTGATCAGTTTGGGTATAGCACAATCAAGCTTGTTCATATGAAAATTTATAATAAATTGACTATATAAACATGTAAGGGATTAAAGGATCAGATCCATCTATAATTCCTTTTGTATTTCTAGTCTGAGCTTCTCAAGCTCCTCAATGTCCTTGATCACTATCATACAGTGCTTATGGATTGACTGTCTTTCATGCATCTTCAGATTGAATAGTCATTTAGACACCTTGAAGCGTGCTGTGCGGCTCTGCTCACCATACAACTCTTGCAGGTGAGTGATCATAGCCATGATAATAGGCATATACTCATCCTGGCTTTGCAACTTGTTTGATATAGACGCCAGCATATAACACTTAACTTGACTATCTTCATCCGTCTACTTTTTAAATGTAACCCTTTACTCAGCAGTGGGATGGTTTGATAGCACTATGGATTCTTGATCAAGTACATGACCTAGTTTTTCGAAAGTCAGGACAATCTTGAGATTTCTGAGCCAGTCTTTGTAATTGGTACCAGTCAAATGATTGATTTCAAGGATACGGGCTAGAGGGTTCGAGGCTGATATTATTTAACTGTGAGAGTAAAGATTCAAGTTAAACTTTTGTACTTAATTTTATATTTACTTCTAAGGACTTTAAAATATACTATTTTATCGAATCCCTCCACTCTTCGAGAAGAAAATGAAAACCCTAACGTGACAAAGGATTCTTAGTGGTGCTGTGGTCCCATCGATAACATGCACCTCATTTAATAGTTATTGGTAATATGCACACCGATGCATAGGCAACTCTTTGCCTAGATGCTTCTCTAAGTATGTTGCAGCGACTTGATCTTTAAGTCATGTGGGCTTACCTAACAGTTATTGCCCACACTTCTTAGTTAAGTCCGACCCACCATTTATAAGTAGGTGCAAGGCCATCATTGGGTTTCTCACCTAATAGTTATTGGGCCTAACCCCATCCTTACCCTGAAGCAACTCTTTGCTAATAGAGTGATTGCGTATTCTTGATGCAACTGAACCACTATGACCAGTCGAGAACAATCAATGTCGATAGCATACCCGCACATTTACAATGATGGAAGACCTATGGACTTAATATTTGTGGAGAGGTTTAGGTTTAGGTCTCATCTAATCAGTCATCGTATGATCGATCTAATTGGCATGCGCTAAATCAAACCACTAAGTAACCCAATTTAAGATCCAATCTTTCAAATTGATCAGATAAGTCAAGATCGATAGGACTCCCCCCATTGCTTTCGTTAGACACCAATAAATTAGTCAGATAAGCAAACAAAACCAATTAAATTACCATATCTCATTAACTTGCCTTAGACACCAATAGGTCAATTGGTCCAAATAGGTTAACTCTAACGAATCAAGCTCAAACCAACGAGCCAAATTAAGTCTTTAGGTTAATCAATTTTACATATGAGACTCAAATGATTTGATCAACAATAATTGCATGATCATTTAACTTAATTGGTCTGATCTTAAGTAATACTTGACTCAGTTCGATCAATTACTTAATCGAATTAGACCCATATGACTCAAATCAAAAATCTTAGATGCAATCCTATTACATGATCTAATTTATGATTTTTTCATAATCAAAACCCTCATGCACAAACATAAATTTCAGATTCTAAAATCAAATTTTAGATCTAAATTTTTTGCATAAAAGTAAGTTTTAAATCATAAAAATAATTTTTAAATTTAACATACAAATATATATCACATATATGCATATAAAATTTAGATCTAAATAAAATTCAGATCTACTACATGGTATCATATATCTCATATAATAATCATAGATCATATCAAAAATAAATTTATGATCTAAATATGTAATCATATAACATATATATGAATCAAAATTTAGATCATATAAAATTTTAGGTTTCATGCATGCATCTATGTAGCATATAAATATGAACTAGAACTCTTTCTAGATCAAAATTCAAATCTATGCATGCTTTCACATATCAATTATATATTTTAAAATTAAATTAAATTTTAAATTTTAAATTTTAAAATTTATCTATATATCTCATATATCAAAAAAAAAATCAAATTTTAAAATCTTTTTCAAAATATGTATGATAATTTTAGCAATATGAAACCCATAGCTCTGATACCACTATTGGAATTTGAGGTTCGGGGCATGCATGTGTGTTTCAAAATTTTATTTTTTAAATATCGTAGTGGAATACAAGATTAAAATATTTTTAATCTGAATCATGCATGCATAAAAATATAAAATCACAAGGATCTAGTTCATGTACTGAATTTAACATATGCTAAAATTTAGATTGTGATCAATTCACATACCTGTTTTGTAATCTTTTTCTTCGAATCTGGATCTGAAAGAGAAAAAAAAAAATTTTAGATGCACAAATATCAGACCTCTACGGGTATGCACTCAGGATCAGCTTGGAACAGTCATCTAGAAATTAATTTTTTTTCTAAAAAAATTTAGCCTGCTGAATCTGAACGAAGTCTTGATCATGATCAACACTTGATTTCTTTCTTTGATCTTCTTCTTCTCCTCTTCTCTAACCTTTCTCCTTGCTTTATGCTGCTTTTAGACACCAAAAACCAGCAAAGGAGAAGATGCCCAAAGCCTTGACGTGGAAGAGCTTGGGACGTCCCAAAATATGAAGCGTGTAGGATGCCAAGGAGAGAAGAGAAAGCGAGAGGAAGAGAGGGCATGGGAGAACCTTCTAGGCATGGAGGGCTACTGGTTTTTAATACTCAAGGGACCTTAGAGGAGGTTCTTTTAAATAGGTATAAGGATTGAATTCTATTCAATCTTATAATACAAGTCCTACTTGCATTGAATTTTCTAGTAACTTAAGTTATCCAACTTACTTTAGAAGACCCTTTAGGCATCAATAATTGGAGCCCTTGCACCCATTATTTCATACCCTAAAACACACCCAAGAGATGCCCCATATAAGATCAAGAGGCTCTCAAATCATAGGACATGCCCAACTTGATCAAATCAAGGTGGCGTCCAAGAATAACTATTAAGAAAATTAATAAGAGACTTGCACCCTTAATTCATATGATCTAAAATCCTAGACACCCAATAATTGAAGTCTCATAAATCTAATTCATGTAAGTTATTAGTAGATAATTAAGTTTAAATTATTTTATCAAATAAAAAATCCAAACAGAAAGAGGAATTGGGTCCAATCATGTGCTAAAAAGGTTACCTTGAATCCAATCAGATTTCTCTAAACCCAATTGATACTTTATAAGCTCAATTACTAATTTCAGGCCTAATCTCTTTGTTGTGTAATCCCATAAGTTTAATTCTATCTGATAGTAAGATATACAATGATCTCTATCAAAATATCATTGAAACTCTTTTCAATGGATCAGAATAATTTCACTCTAACTCATCTTGGTTTGTCGATCCAAAATAATTTTAGTGAGCTCTCACAATCTACCTAGTAGTATGAAGTGACAACCTCGTAGAACTGAAATGAACTTCAAGGTATAGTTAACGTGTGATTCAGTCTCTCTATCATGAGTTCTGATTTGATGATAGATCATGGATAAATCATCAAACCTCAACATCAGTCATATGATAGATTCAATTAGCTCAAGTCCAGTTGTGAGTTTTATGAAAACTCTTTTCCATCAATCACACTACTGTGGCCATAAATTCTCGAACTTAGCTTCTCAAATTTCAAAGGAGTACTCCTTTCTATTAAAGTTGATAGATTTCATCTTGATGCACACTCGCTCCTACAGTGGATCAACTGTCGCCAATATCCACTATAAGGGCTCATTGAGACCCATGTTTATGTGTCAATCAAACTTCAACAACTATACTACGAATAGCAGTGCCATCTTAGATCAAAAGATCAGTCACACAACTATAGCATCGAGATGATCATTGACAATCAAGTAGAAATCTAAGTGATCTCTCATATGGTCATGCTCAGTACTAGTTGTTCTCTAACAACTATCCACAGTCATCGTCCAGTATCTCTATACTGTAGACTAGAGTCTCATCTATCCCAAAAGAAGTGATTTATATGTTAGTCTATCCAGATCGATCACCATCCTCATGATGATCCTATGATCGAAAGTATTTAAGAATTAAATACATATCTCTAATTCTCAACACCTTGAGAATATATATCAAAACTAATTTCTTGAACGATTCAAAGACATATCACACTTGAATGAAAAATAAATTTATCCTTTTATTGATCAAATCAATGTATTAAGTATAAAATTGTATCCTAGAGTTATTACAATGTATCAGCCATATTGGCTTCTAGGACATACATCTAACACTGACTTCACAAAGTCATGAAAAGGACTAGTGACTAGCGGGTCCAACCGACATATCATAAATCCTCCTATTGACTTCACCCGATCATGAGAAAGACTAGAGACAAATTGGTCCAAGGCACCTAAATCAGTCATACTGATTAACCTTAATGGCATGGGCTAACTCGAATCACTTAGCGATCTAACCAAAATCTAATTTATCAAATTGATCGGATAAGTGAGATCAGTGGGAGGATCTGCTAAGCTTGCCTCAGACACCATCAAAATGATCAGGTAAGCCACTTCCAATTAAAAACCATCGATCAAATTGTCAAACTTATCTTAGACACCAATTGATTATTAGTTTCGATTTGACCAACTTAATGATTTGGGTTCTACCACTGAGTCACAATCAAGGTTCATTTGATCTAATCAAAGATATGAACCTGACCATCTACAACTATTGTATTAGAGAAACTCTGATTAATCTAAATCAACATTTAGTTAGACTTAATCAATTTCTCTACATGGTCAATCAAATCTTTGATTCTAACCTTAGGTCTAATCCAATTAAAGAGAAGGACTTGATGCTAACATATGCCCCATGTTTTATGCAATATCATTAGATCTCAAATCATAATTCTAAATTTATTCAGTTCAAC
This sequence comes from Elaeis guineensis, assembly GCF_000442705.2. Lineage (NCBI taxonomy): Eukaryota > Viridiplantae > Streptophyta > Magnoliopsida > Arecales > Arecaceae > Elaeis > Elaeis guineensis. Next base: position 20,684,612 of record NC_026008.2, on the reverse strand, counting down.
ACTTAATTCTCAATTAAGTTTTTGCATCAACATGGTTAAGGTTTTGAAATAATTTCTTATATAAACCTTTAACATTAAATCATAAAATCTTTTAGATTAAATCTAAAATTTTATGATTTTAAATCAAAATAATTTTGATTAATCAAGATTAGATGTAACTAGTTTCTTCGTAACTTGCATCACATACAACAATACCTAAAATTTCAAGATCTAGGATTTTGCAAGAAAGTAAGTTTTCTCTTTTCACTTTCTTCTTTGTGAGACCTCACAGTGGCATCCCTACATTCTATAAGAGCACCCCCATTGAATGGAAAGAGAGGATCGTGTAATCCTACTTGCTCCTATGATCGAACGGTCTGGTGATTACCCAATCCTAGTACTTTGCTAATCAGAATATCTAATCTAATTCACATATCATATATGTAAAAATTTAGATCTAATCTAAATTATATAAGATCTAATTTTATGTTAGATCATATCTAAAATCAGATCATAATACATCTCATACAGTACTAAATCTAGATTTTAACTCTACATGCATATATGTTCATATCATAACGAACTTTCGCTCTGATACTATTTGAAGGGAAGCGTGGTAGTTTTGTACATATATTTTTAAAAATTTACAGTGGAATATACATAGATTAAATAATTTAATCTATAATATATACATAGATCAAATCTAAAACTACTATACAGGATCCATAACATGAACTAATATGCATGTATGTAAATCTGAAATCTAAAATTTAACAAGTATAGATCATATCTATATGTAATTAGATTATATCTAATTTATATTTAAATTATATCTAAATATAAATTGAGTTCAAAACTTCATACCTAAGCATGGATAGTAGATCACCATATTCAAAATCTATAGTAATTAATTTTTCATGATACTCGACAGCCGCACATGTGTCTGGCCTCTATGGATATCCACATGAAGTCCTTGTGCTGGTTGATCTCTCCAAGAGTGCTAGCTCGCGAAGACACCATACTTTGGCTGATCTAAAAGAAATATGAAGAAGATGAAGAATAAGGAGACTCTCTCTTTTTCTTTCTAGATCCACGTATTAGATCTCTACAATAGAGATCAAGAGAAGAACCCTTTCTTCTCAATTTTCTCACACACAAGAGAGAACATTTCTTTCTTCTTTTCACGTCTTTAAGAAAAAAAATTTTTTCTAATTTTTTATGATAAAAATTAGATCAAATCTAATTTTTTATGCTAAAAATAACATGAATTCTCATATTCTAAAAAAATTCAAAAGAGAGATCCAAGAGAAGAACCATTCTTCTCCCTTCTTCTCTCTTTTTCTCCTTGATCTAAAACTCTAGGAAACCCCAAACATCCAGACAGATTTTTTTAGTATTTATTCTCAAAATATTTATATTAAAAATTAGATCTAATTTAATTTTTATTCTAAAAAAAATAGAAAAAAATCTAAAAGAAGAACTCCTTCTGCAAAACTGCGCACAAGAAAGAAGACCCTTCTTCTTTCTTCTCTTTCTCTTGTTGGGAAGAACTTTTTTTCTTTAATTTTCTGCTATAAAATTAGCAAGAGAAGCTTTCTTTGATGTCCAAGAACTAGTAACAAAAGTTCTAAAAAATCTCTTCCAAAGAGGGGGAGAGATGAGGGGCTTTGTGCATGGGGTTGTGGGGCGTCCAACTCTTGGACACCCCTCACCTTTTTTTTCTTTTGGGCGACAAGAAGAGAGGGAGGGACGCCTCATATCTCACAAAAGAAATAAAGGGGCATGGCACTTTAGTGGGGCATGGAGATTTCTCACATTGAAAAGATGTGGTGTAGAGGATTTATAAGTCATGGGTTTAGGGAGCTAATTTGGTTTAGTCCTATTCCAAATAGGATTCAAAAATCTTGTTCAAACTCTAACTAATTCTTGGATCCAATCCTAACCAATTTAAGAATTAGTTATAACAAACTAACCCAATTATGAAATCAATTAAGTCTCAATCCAATTAGAGAATTAGTTAGATTAAATCTCTATTGATCCAGGGATTGATTCTTGATGGATATCAGGGAAGTTATTTGATAATAGAGCTTGATCCAATCAAGCCTATTATCTAACAGGATTTGATCCAATCAAAATCTATATAAAACTAATTGAATCCTATTCAACTTAGAATTTGATTTGCATCTGTTGGTGCAAAAATCCACCTGCGTCGGAGAAGCTGGAGTCGAGGGAGTCGCGGTCGCCGTCGGGACCTGCAAAAGAAGTCTAAACCAGAGTTGGGGTTGCTCCGGTAAGATTCTCCGATGCTCAAGTCAGTTCTCTGCCTCAACAAGAATGGAGTGCTCAAACAAAAAATTTTAGCAGAGTTTTTGGGATAGAAATTAGAGCTTAGAGAATAACGTATCTGGGGTCTCCCTTTTATAGACGGAGGGTGCAATAGACTGATAGCGACGTTTGTAACCGCCTGACAGTGGGCCGCTAGGAGTCAGGAGGAGTTTGTTATGAAGTGTAGTGGAGTGGAATCGTGGCCATCACCAAGACCTACCACGTGGAGTCTGTTGTGGGGAGTGGAGTGACATCCATTGTCGTGACTTGCCAGTGGGTGGAGGAACCGTGCGGTATCCGTCGCAGGAAGCGGAGCAGAGTCGTGGCCATTACTGTGGCCTGTCAGGGAGTGATGGAGCCACACAAAATCCATCGCAGGAAGTGGAGCAGAGTCATGGCCATTACTGTGGCCTGCCAGGGAGTGATGGAGCTGTGCGGAATCCGTCGCAGGAAGTGGAGCAGAGTCGTGGCCATTATTGTGGCCTGCCAGGGGGTCCAGGCCTGTCTACAATAGAAATTCGAAAGGAATTCATCCATAATGGAAGCTCGGGTGAAGGCTTATGGTGAGAATCCGGCACGGACCGCTCGTGGTAGAAATTTAAAGTAGATCGTCTGTAGCGGAAACTCAGAGTGAGTCACTTGCAGTAGAAGCTCGGAGTCCGGCCCTTGTAGGAGTTCGGGGTGAGGTCTACCTGCAACAGGAGTTCAGGGCGAAAGTCCAGCTCCCGTGGGAGCCTGGATAAAGTCTACTTGCAGTTGGAGTCAGGGATGAAGTCTGACTCCCGTAGGTGTTCGGATGAAGTCTTCCTGCAGTCGGAGTTGGGGATGAAGTCCGGCTCCCGTAGGAGTCTGTATGAAGTCTACCTGCAGTTGGAGTTGGGGATGAAGTCCGGCTCCCGTAGGAGTCTAGATGAAGTCTACCTGCAGTTGAAGTCAGAGACGAAGTTTGGCTCCCGTAGGAGTCCGGATGAAGTCTACCTGCAATTGAAGTCGGGGACGAAGTCCAGCTCCCGTAGGAGTCCGGATGAAGTCTTCCTGCAGTTGAAGTCGGGGATGAAGTTCGGCTCCCGTAGGAGTCCGGATGAAGTCTACCTGCAGTTGATGTCGGGGATGAAGTCCGGCTTCCGTACGAGTCCGGATGAAGTCTACCTGCAGTTGAAGTCGAAGATGAAGTCCGGCTCCCGTAGGAGTCTGGATGAAGTCTACCTGCAGTTGAAGTCGGGGATGAAGTCCAGCTCTCGTAGGAGTCCGGATGAAGTCTTCCTGCAGTCGGAGTCGGGAACGAAGTCCGGCTCCCGTAGGAGTCCGGATGAAATCTACCTGCAGTTGGAGTCGGGGATGAAGTCCGGCTCCCGTAGGAGTTCGGATGAAGTCTACCTGCAGTTGAAGTCGGGGATGAAGTCCGGTTCCCGTAGGAGTCCGGATGAAGTCTTCCTGCAGTTGAAGTCGGGGATGAAGTCCGGCTCCCGTAGGAGTCCGGATGAAGTCTACCTACAGTTGAAGTTGGGGACAAAGTCCAGCTCCTGTAGGAGTCCGGATGAAGTCTAGCAGGTGGTCGACCACCGCAGAAACTTGGGTGGAGTCTGTCCGTCGTTGAGAATCCGGTCTACACTGGTGGGGGTTTATCTGTTGGTAGAGCTTGGGAACGTTGCGGAGGCTCGGCTGTCGGAGAGGTTTGAAAAGAAGTCGTCGAATGTCGGATGTCGGTAGAATCCTTGGAGGATCACTCCTGTCATGAACTTTGGCTGGGGGGTATTTTTTACCCAACACCAGTCCCCCTACTTCCGAGTTTGAGTTTTGAATGAAGGAAGTGCAGAGAAATTTTCACAGTCGAAGTTGTCTCCTTGAATCCCATGCACGATCGTCCTCAGATATTCTGGCATTTAATGCACGCATGTTGGAGTCTTTTCAAATCGGAGCGATCCGAAGAGACCTTTCAAAATTCCCGCTGGAGCGTTGGCCCAGGTACGGTGCAGTAATGGCTTTGTCAACTGTCAGCCACTTTTAGTCGCCTGCTGTGGCGAGTGGGACACGTGGCGAGCATGGGTCGGCCTGGGAAGATCCGCAATCATTATAGCGCTGGATCTTAGGGTCTATTTAAACCCGCCCTTGCACCTTCAGGAGTCTCATTCCGCCTGAAAGTTCTGTCGGTGTCTGTCTTCTCCACGAGAGCTCTGACCCTCCTTGGCATCCACCTTGGCCCTAAGCATTCTTCGAGTCATCCCTGTCCCCACACCTCTACATCCTTCGGAGCGACTTAGGTTAGTCCCGGAACTTTCGTTTCTTTTCTTGCCATCTAGGTGCCCTTTCTCCTCCATTTTCCTTCTGCCGCATTCTCCTGGTTTGGTCCCCCGTGAACCTTTCGCCTCTTATTTCACCTGATTTCTCTAGGATATTTAGGGTCCCTGTTTGAAATATCTTCTGGTACCTCCACCTCTAGTGGTTCCAGGAGTTCATTCGCCTCAGCCCCCCAGAACCCTCATACTGTAGACGAACCCTCATCTAGGGTTGGGCCTCGCCCGATTTTCGCACTGAGCACCATTCCTTGTTCTCTGACTCCGGATGAACTTTTATTGATAAGGGTTCAGTATGGAGTTTCTCCAGAGTATGATCTGGAGCTTCCTAGTCCCGCCGACCAGGCTAGCACCCCCCCACCCGACCGTTTCTACCTGTATCAGGAGGCCTTCCGTGCTGGGCTCCGTCTTCCGCTTCCGCCCTTCGTCGTCACTCTTTTCCATTTTTTAGATATTTTCTTAGCTTCAGTCGCATCGAATTCCTTTAGGTTTCTGATAGCGTTCCTCTCTCTTTGCCACGTAGTCGAAGTTCAGCCATCTCTTTCTTTGTTTAGGTATTTTTACACCTTCAAGCGCCACCCCTCGGCAAAGGACTGGTGGTATTTCTCTCTCCAGTTTGGCAAGAAGGGGTTGTTGAAAGGTGCTCTCTCTTCAATCCATAACTGGAAGGGGAAGTACCTCTTCGTCCAATGCCCGACCTTGAGGTTGGGATTGCCCCCTTGGGGCTCCCTGAGGGACTCTGTTCGTTGGGCTCCTAGCCTGGGGGAGGACGACCTTCAGGCCGCCCGGAAGCTTCTTAGTTATTCAACTTCTTCCCTTTCCAACCTTCTAAAGGAGCAGTTTTTGTTCAACATCGGCTTGAGCCCCTTGGATCCTGCAAGTATCCCATCTTTTCTTTCCTCTTCTTTTCTCCTGCTCTGCTTCTCCCTTTTTTTTTTTTTTTTTTTTTGCATGTCACTTCTTCCTTTTTCACCCTGTTACTGATCTTTTTTTTTTCTCTCTTCTTTTTTTCTTCTTTTTTTTTTTTTTTTAGGAATGGACATCGAAGCAGCACGGATGCTCGCCAGGGGCCTCAAGGCACACAAAAGAAAAGGCGTCGCAGCCTCTGGATTGGCAAAGAAGGCCAGAACGGAGGAGACGAGCTCGGCCATGCCTGCCCAGGCAGCCCTCGCGGTCGATATTTCTTCAGACGCCGAACCTCTGGCCCCCGGGCCTCTTCACGGAGTTCCCCCGTTGAGGTTCCCACTTCGGGGGCCCGCTTCGAGGAGGTGCCAGGGGTTGAGAAGGGGAGGAGAAGGAAGTCAGTGGCCCGCAGGGTGAGTAGCCACCGAGCCACCATCGGAGAGTCCCACGGTTTCGAAGAAGAGCCGAGGAAGAATCTCTTTAATGACAGGGACCTGATAAAGCGACTGGTTGATGGCTGCATCTTGCCTGAAGTCGTCCAGAGGATTGTTTGCGTCGATCCCGAACAGTGAGTTTGGGACTCCTTAGGGTCCTTTCTCGAGGTGAATAAATTCACTTTCGTTCTTCCCCTCGCACCTTTGTTTGATTAATTCTTCAACTTTCATTCTGACCTCCTGGCCGCCCTTGTAGATCGGGCACCAGCTCCTTGCCAACATCGAGGCGACGAATCAGGCGAGGAGGGACACCATCCAGGCAGAGGAGGGTCGCTGGGCCGAGGCCGCCCGCCTCAAGGATAAGGCTGCCGAGCTAGCCAACCTCCAAGAGGTCCTCAGGAAAGAAAAGCTGACCTCGGAGGAGACGGTGAGGAAGGCGGAGGTCGAGGTCGCAAATTTGATGGAGCAAATTTTGGTTATGATCTCGGAGGCCAGGGTCCTAGCAGTGGAGGAGTTCAAGGCCTCCATGGAGATGAGGGACCTAAACATCAAGTTTGGCCAAGAAGCATTCATCAAAGGATTCGAGCTCTGTCAAGAGAAGGTGGTCAAAAAATTTTCTGAGCTCGACCTCAACTTCTTGGACGAGGCGTCTGAAGACGAAGCCGGGCCCTCTCCCACTGCCACTGCCACCGCAGCACCCCTTCCAAGAACATCGAGCTCTCCAACTCCTATTTCAGAGGTCTGAGACCTCTGACTTTGTATTTTTCTTTTATTACAACTTTTCTTTTCCCTTCTGTCTTTAAGAAATATTCAATCAATAAAATTGGGTTTCTCCTTATGGAGGGCTTCTCCACTCTTCTTCCCCCCTCTTTTTTTTTTCTCTGCCATGAGACACGCCTTGACGCTTTTGCCTCCCGATGGCAGTGCCCTGCCTAAGCACTTCCCTTGCCACAGGGAATTCCGCTGAAGTCCATGATCCAACGTCTGAAGAAAGAAGTTCATCATTTAACAAGAAGGTCGAAGGAGATGGATGGCGAACTTCGCAGGTTGAGGGAGAGTCACTCTGAGGCCACCGCGGAGGCCACCTACTTTCGAAACCTCCACGTGAAGGGGATCATGGAGTACAGTCAGAGGAAAGCAAACTTTGAGAAGGAGCTTGAGGAACATAAGAAGCACGTCAGCGATCGATCTTTGGTCCAAGCTGCCAAGATCAGCTCTCTCAGAGTGGAGCTATCGGCTGCACAGGAGAGGATTAGCCAGTTGAAAGGAAGCTCGTCCCGGCTTTCGACTCGGGCCGACTGCGATCGGGAATGGTCGAAGAAGCTCTCCGACCTTCAGCAACAGCTCCAGGATACCGAGGTGAGCTATAACAAGTACCGGGCCGGCTGGTGCAGGCAGGTGGATGACTATAGGGGGAAGCTCAGGATGGCGACCGACGAGGTTGCCCGCCATCAAAGGCAGCTAGCCGAAGGAGCTCAGTTTGCTCCTGTTCGGGATTCTGATGAACTCCAATCCCTGAGAAGAACTGTAGAAGAGCTATCTGTCGCCCTTGGGGAGGAGAAGATCGAGCTACAACAATTGAAGATCCAGCTGGTATACGAGCAGTGGGCAGTCAAAGACGTAGAGGCGAAATCCGAGATCCTGAGAAAAAGGCATCGAGAGGTGGAGAACGAAAGCCAGCAGCTTCATCGGAGATATATGGAGATGCTAATGAGAGAGAAGGAATTGGAAGAAGAAGTCGAGAGCTTAAAGCACTCCCTGATGAGGGTCAAAGCCGAAAGTTCGAAGTCGAAAGAAGCCGGGCCCCCTTAGGGCTCTTTTTGTCTTTCGTCCTTCTAGGTGTCTTCTTTTGCCGCTTGTCTGTTTGTTGTCGTTGTCGTTGTTGTTTGTTTGTTTGTTTGTTTTGTTTTTTTTTTTTTTTTCGGGCCTTCCAGGCTCTGTAACGCACACTTTGCTAATGAAATGAAAAGGTCTTTGTTACCTTACCCGTACGTCATGTTGAATTATCGTGCGCCGGACTTCTTTCATTTTTGTCCCATGCGATATCGATGTTATTCGAAGGTTCCTTGTTCATCTTCGTATTAGGTCATCATTACCGAGTTTCTTGCATTTTTGATTGGTTCGGCGTTGACACCTCTTGGAGGTTCCTAGCCATCGCCGTGTTGATTTGCCTTTTTGTTCGCGACCGTAGATCTTACTTTCTCTTCCTCCTTATTCATGGAGATGAGGTCCTTTGTGCTTTTAGTGTAGTTTGGCCTCCATTTTTCGTTGGGATAGCCCACCGCTGTTCCTTCACATTTTTCTCCTTCTTTTAGGCAAGGGTTTTCCCTAACTTTTTACGGAGTCGCGGTAGCGTAGAAGGGCCACCGAGAAGGTTTTCTTCTTTCTTGTCAGGTCTCGAATGGCCGGACCTTAATTGATGTCAGGATGAGGTTCTTCCCCTATTTCTGATGTGATCGGTTTCAGCTCAGGTTAGGATGAGGTTCTCCTTCTGTTCCTAACAGGGCTGCGGGGGCACATATGGGTGCTGTGTGGCCTCTCCCCCCATCCGATCTACAAGCAACCGGACCTTCGACCTTGCTCATGTTAGGGCGAGGTTCTCCTCCTGTCCCTAACATGGCTGTGGGGGCGCATATGGGCGCTGTATGGCCTCTCCCCCCATCCGGTCTATAAGTAACCGGGCCTTCGATCTTGCTCATGTTAGGACGAGGTTCTTCTCCTATCCCTAACACGGCTGTGGGGGTGCATATGGACGCTGTGTGGCCTCTCCCCCCATCCGATCTAAAAATAACCGGGCCTTCAACCTTGCTCATGTTAGGGCGAGGTTCTCCTCCTGTCCCTAACATGGCTGTGGGGGCGCATATGGGTGCTGTGAGGCCTCTCCCCCCATCCGGTCTAAAAATAACCAGGCCTTCGACCTTGCTCATGTTAGGGCGAGGTTCTTCTCCTGTCCCTAACATGGCTGTGGGGGCGCATATGGGCGCTGTATGGCCTCTCCTCCCATCTGGTCTACAAGTAACCGGGCCTTCGACCTTGCTCATGTTAGGGCGAGGTTCTCCTCCTGTCCCTAACACGGCTGTGGGGGCGCATATGGGCGCTGTGTGGCCTCTCTCCCCATCTGGTCTAAAAATAATCGAGCCTTCAACCTTGCTCATGTTAGGGCGAGGTTCTCCTCCTGTCCCTAACAAGGCTGTGGGGGCGCATATGGGCGCTGTGAGGCCTCTCCCCCCATCCGCTCTAAAAATAACCGGACCTTCGACCTTGCTCATGTTAGGGTGAGGTTCTCCTCCTGTCCCTAACATGGCTGTGGGGGCGCATATGGGAGCTGTATGACCTCTCCCCCCATCCAGTCTACAAGTAACTAGGCCTTCGACCTTGCCCACATTAGGGTTTGTGTTGCCCAGCTATGCAACCCAAGAGGGGGGGTGAATTGGGTTTCTAAAAATTTTAAGCCCAACAGATTACTTATGAAGAACAAAACAAAGACTTTAATTCAATATTAATTTCCTAAGGCAGGAATGCAAGAATATAATAAAGAAATAAAGTGAAGAGATAAAGCACACCACAAACACAAGGATTTATAGTGGTTCGGTGCTAACCTTGCACCTACATCCACTCCCCAAGATCCTACTTGGGAATTTCAATCCACTATTCTTTGTATTCAACCCGAATACAAAACATTGGAAACTTCGACACTAGCTATCCCAAGCTAGATCACTTGTTTTCCGGGTACAAGTAAACCCAAAACACTCCGATTTCAGGTTCGGATCAACCTTTCCTTGTTTTGGAAATCCTCCAAAAACAAGAACAAAAACTCACAAAGAGTTAAAAAATTTAGAACACAAATTAATACAATAACAGCTCCTTTAAATGAGCGAATATAACAATAAAAGCTTTACTCAAATGAAGAACCCCTTTTTCGGATTTTCTCAAAGTGGATGAACGCTTGAATGCTTGAGAAGAGGTTGATTGTTGATTGAAGATCTCTTGAAAGCTTTGAACGATCTCTAGATCAAGGTTGAAACAATAGGCGTGAAGAATTCTCTCCTTGAAAGATCTTGCTTTTCTCTTTCACAATCTCTCTGGTATATTGTGGATCCTCTCTCTTTTTCTTTTTGGATTTTTCGTTGATCTCAGGCTTTTTCTTGCAAATTTCGGATCCTTTCTTTTATTCTTCTCTTCTTTTGATTTCACGTTTGATCCGCTATTTAATCTGCAATTTCTTTCACCATTTAAAGCATTTTGTAGCATTAGAAGCAAGAGAAAATAATTTAGGTAGATAAAGAGCCGTTAGAGGATTTTTAGGAAGCATAAATGGCAATTAAAATAGGCAAAAAAATAGCCGTTGCTGACATTTCCCGTCGCAGGGGTCGACTCATGAGTCGACTCATGCTTCAGGGGTCGACTCATGAGTCGACCTTTGTTGCAAAAACTAGAGAATGCATTTCTGAAAATTCTTGGCTCAAATTAGCAGAGGTCGACTCATGAGTCGACTCATGCCTTGTGGGTCGACTCATGAGTCGACTCACAGGTCGTGCCAAGCCAGAAAACTAGCGTGCTAAGGAGAATTTTTGCGTGCCAATCAGCTCACAGTGCCATGAGTTGACTCATGAGTCGACTCATGCACTTCAAACCTTCATTACTTCAAAAATATAAGTCCAAACCAATAAAATTTTCACCAATAGATTTCAAATCATTTGTTCTACCAAATGGTACTATCAAATCAGGATTTTAGTGAAATTACGATTTTGCCCTTGAAGAGCATAAGGACTTTTTCATTTTACAATTATTTGTATCCCTTCAATCTGTTTTGTAATCATCAAAATCAATCTAGGAGCAACAATCTCCCCCTTTTTGATGATGACAAAATATTTGAACAAAAATATTTGCATTAATTTCAAAAGAATCCATTATAGGTGTATATGCTTGAAAAGAGTATGATTCTTTTGGCATGTAATATAAATGCAAAAATAGTTTGTCCATTTTCTTAAAGATTTGAAAAGGGTATTAGATCATTTTGAGTTCAAGATATATCAGAGCAAGAGAAGATAAATAAATTTTGCAATGTATCAGAGCAAGAAAACTATTTTTTTTTTTTTTACAATGTTATCAGAAAAGATTTTACAATATATCAGAGCAAAAAAAAATTTTATAATATATCAGAGAAAATTTTACACTGTATTAGAGCAAATGTCATAATATATCAGAGAAACTTTCTCACTGTATCAGATCAAATGTTATAATTTATCAGAGAAACCTTCACACTGTATCAGATTAAATTTTATCATGTATCAGAGCAAGTTAAAAGAAATTGTAGGGTGTATCAGAGTAAAACAAATTTCTTAAGATGTATCAAGGTGAATAAAATTTCAAAAGATGTATCAGAGCAAGTTTGAATTTTGAAATATATCAGAGCATATAAAAAAAATACTTATTTGCATTGTACTTATGATTTTGCTTTTGATGGATGACTTTTTGTTTAAGTTCTGTCTGATACCAAATTTCGATACCAAATTTCTCAAAGTTTTGTTTAATCTTTCAATCCTTGTTTTTGTTTAATTTCTCCAATATTTGTTTAATTTCTCCAATATTTGTTTTAATCTTCCAATCTTTGTTTTTGTTTAATTTCTCCAATATTTATTTAATTTCTCCAATATTTGTTTTAATCTTCCAATCTTTGTTTTTGTTTAATTTTTCCAATATTTGTTTAATTTCTCCAATATTTGTTTTAATCTTCCAATCTTTATTTTTGTTTAATTTCTCCCCCTTTTTCTCATAATTTAGGGTTTTGCTTTTTATCTAATTTCAATTTTTATTTTTGTTTAATTTCTCCCCCTTTTTGACATCATCAAACATAGTTAACTCTTCCTTTTTCTGAAACATTCTTTAATTTCTTCCCCTTTAGAGTTTTTTTTCACAGATGTTTGCTCCCCCTTAATATAGCAATTATCAACAGCAAACAACAACAAGGAGAAGACAATATTTCAACAAGAAGAAAATATATAACCAAAATATGATCATTACAAAAAGGTAGAAATATAGGTAAAAGATGATTCCATTAATATCATAATTGTTTCAATACATTATTCTTAAAGATAAAATTCAACCAGCTAAATGTCAATACATGGCCCCAAGGTATAGATCCTAGAACAAGATACCAACTCCTAGGACCTAGTAAAGATCAAGATAAGTCAATGATCGGAGTCATCAGATATAGGGTGAGGAGATGATGGATCAGAAGTGCGTCCTCTACCCCGTCTGCCTCTGCCACGAGCAGGAGAGCGAGATGAACTGGGTGGCTGAGAACTCTGAGATGCTAGGGCTGATACCATGAGTCTGATAGAATCAAGTACGTTCAGTGCTCTGGAAACAAATTGAAGTAGAGCAGTGAACTGGGTGGTAGCATGCTCACTCGATCCTCGGATCTCTTTCCTCAGTAATTCATATCCACCTTCTAGTGCTCCTCTGAGCCTGCCAGCCTCTGCAGTGAGGTCTGTGACCTCAATAGTAGACTCCTGTGGCTGGGGATGGGCCAATGCAAGGACTTGCCCCTGCAAGTCAAGAACTCTGCCAGTCAGTCTCCAGACTGTGTCCTCAAGCTGCTGTATCCTGACGGACTGATCTGAAATCATCTGAAACACAGTGAAGATGTGGGGAGTAATGGTCTGATCAGAAGAGGTAGCTCCAGGTGCAAAAGAAGTACTACTCCGCTGGCTAGACAGCAAAGAAGCCACACGCTGTGAAATATGCTCGATCTGATCGTCAGCCAGTCTGAACTCTGAATGAGGTACTCTGCTCTTTGGCTGATACACTGGTGTGGGCATCCTAGTAAACTCAGAAGGGCCAGCCTCAGTATCAGGAATGAACTGGGTATCTGGTGAAGCTGCCCTGAAGTCATGTACAGGAGAAGATGGACCTTCTTCTTCTACTCTGCCTTCAGTTCTGTCTTCAGCTCTTTCCTTAACTCTCTCCTCAGTTCTTTCTTCAGAGCCCTTGATCCAACCACCAACAGTCTTTGTAATTTCCATTCGGTGCAGGCTGTGTTGGTTGAAAGTGTCCACATGTGAGAGCTTGGTAGCAGCCTCCCCCTCACAACTAACTCCAAACCTCCTAAATACTCTAGTAAGGGCCATACCATAAGGCAAGTGTGCCTTGGATCTGTTCAAAGTTTCTCTCATGGCCTCTATCATAAGTGCAGGGAGGTTTAGGGGGGTCTGAGTGATGATATGAAACATGACACATACATCTCTGCCAGATAGTAGATCATGCCTACCACTCCTAGGAAAGAAGAGTTTTGTTACAATCTGATGCAGGATCCTCATCTCAATGGATAATAGCTTTGCTTCCAATTTGTTTAAATTTTCTGAAAAAGCTTCTCCTAAGATAATTCTGATCCTTTCTTCTTTAATTGGGAGTTCCATATATGAATATCCTTCACTAGGCAACTGAAGTATTTCTCCCAATATCCTAGAATCCAAGCATATGTCAGTCCCCTTGACTGTTGAAGTCACTGACCCATTTCCATAATGTAGATTCTGGTAGAACTCTCTAACTAGATCAACATAGGTGACTTCCTTAAGAGAGCAATAAAGTTCCCATCCTTGATTTTTGATCTTACTTGCAAAAGTAAAGCCTTCTTTCTCAAAGAACCGAAAATCTATATTTTTCCCGGTTTCTACTTTTCTATCAGAAAGAGGATTTACACTGGGGCTTATGGAGGATTGAGAGAGACCTTTAGCAGGTACTGAAACTGGATCGAGAACACTAGAAGACTGAGCATGCCTTTTCTTTCGGACAATTTTCTCAGGCTCACGGATTGATTTCCTTCTTTGGGGAAGTTTCATCTTTGGAGCCATATCCAATAAAGTAGCAGACAAGAAGACTTGAATTGAGTGGAGGAGAGATCACAAGAGAGTAAAGAGGAATTTTAGTGGAGAAAAGATGTGGATTTTGGAAGTTTGGTGAAGTGCTAGGGCACGTTCAAACCGCGCCAAGCAAAGCGAGAAAGCACAGTAAATCCTTTTGAAGGAGGCGATTTTTGGTGGAGAGGAGGAGGGAGAATTGCCTCAGAATTGATCCTTGGATTTGGAGCAAGAAGAGTTGGAGAAGACGGCTTTTGGAAGAAGAACGATGGGAAGATGAGTCGTCTCACAAGCAGTAACCCTTATAAAAACAATGAACCCGTTGAAAGTTGGTGGGATTTACAAGTTTGCCATTGAGTCGACTCATGGGGGTCGACTCATGAAGTTCAGAAATTCAGGAAAAATACAAATAAATTCCAAAAAAATTCGAAATTTTGGGAGAAGGAATTTTGCTCAATGATAAGTTTTTAGAGTGATAAATCTGAGCTTTTGGGATCAGGATAGATGTTGAAAATTGAGCTCTAAGAGTTTTTGACATCTATTCTTTGGAAATTGAGAAATTTCAGACAAATGGATCTAGAATTCCTAGATTTCTCCTAATTTCACAGAATCTATCCTCACTAAGGGCCTTTGTAAAGATATCGGCTAATTGATTTTCAGTGCAAATATATTCAAGAATTATATTTTTGTTTTGAACATGTTCTCTTATGAAATGATGTCTTATTTCAATATGTTTAGATCTTGAGTGTTGAATTGGATTTTTAGATAGATTTATGGCACTTGTATTATCACATCTTATTGGTGTTTCATTAAGTTTGATTCCAAAATCTTCGAGTTGTTGCTTAATCCACAAGATTTGAGCACAACAACTTCCGGCTGCAATGTATTCGGCCTCAGCCGTAGACAGTGCCACCAAATTTTGTTTCTTGCTAAACCATGAGATTAGGTTTACTCTAAGAAATTGGCAAGTTCCACTTGTGCTTTTTCTATCTAATTTACATCCAGCAAAATCAGCATCAGAATATCCTAACAAATTAATTTGTGAGTCCTTAGAGTACCATAACCCTATAGTTTGTGTACCATTTAAGTATCTAAGGATTCTTTTAACAGCATTCAAATGAGATTCCTTAGGATTAGATTGATATCTTGCACATAAGCAAACACTAAACATGATATCAGGCCTACTTGCAGTTAAATACAATAATGAGCCAATTATACCTCTGTAGTATTTTAAGTCTACGCTTTTACCTTCATCATCCTTGTCAAGCTTACTTGAGGGACTCATTGGTGTGCCAATTGGTTTGCAGTTCTCCATTCCAAATCTTTTGAGTAGTTCCTTGGTGTACTTGCTTTGGGTGATGGAGATTCCCTCTTTTGATTGTTTGATTTGGAGTCCGAGGAAGAAGGTGAGTTCTCCCATCATGCTCATCTCGAACTCTCCCTGCATAAGCTTAGCAAAGTCTTGACAAAGGGATTCATTAGTAGACCCAAAAATTATGTCATCAACATAAATTTGTATAATTAGCATATCATTTTGGTTTCTTTTAATGAATAGGGTTGTATCTACATTGCCTCTTGAGAAACCATTATTTAGTAAAAATTTGCTTAGCCTTTTATACCATGCTCTAGGTGCTTGTTTTAGACCATATAAAGCTTTATTTAATCTAAAGATATGATTGGGAAAAGCATGATTTTCAAATCCAGGGGGTTGTTCTACATATACTTCTTCAGAGATATATCCATTTAAAAATACACTTTTAACATCCATTTGAAATAGTTTGAATTTCATAAAGCAAGCATAAGCAAGTAGAAGTCTAATGGCTTATAATCTAGCAACAGGTGCAAAGGTTTCATCAAAATCAATTCTTTCTTCTTGATTATATCCCTTAGCAACCAGTCTTGCTTTATTTCTAATTACATTTCCATGCTCATCTAATTTGTTTCTAAAGACCCATTTTGTGCCAATTATTGAATAATCTTTAGGTCTTGTTACTAAGGTCCAAACATTATTTCTTTTAAATTGATTAAGTTCTTCTTGCATAGCATTAATCCAGTTATGATCATTTTCAGCTTCTTCAAAAGTTTTAGGTTCAAGTTGAGATACAAATGCACAATGATTAAGTACATCTCTAAGTGAAAAACGGGTTTTTACCCCATGCATAGGATCACCAATTATTAACTCCTTAGGGTGGTTGTGAACATACCTCCATTCCTTGGGTAGGTCATTTGTACCTTGAGGTTGTTCTTGAATTTCTTCACCTTTCTCATTTTGTTCGTCTTCTTGATCCTTGTCTTCTGGAGTTGCTGAATCTTTCAGAGTGATCTCCTTTATACCTTCTATTAGTGGATATGCATCATCAACACCCTCATTCTTCCTTGAAGGAAGATCGTTAGATTCATCAAAGACAACATGTATGGACTCCTCAACTACTAAAGTTCTTTTGTTGAACACTCTAAATGTTTTACTAGTGGAGGAGTAACCTAGAAAGATTGCTTCATCTGATTTTGCATCAAATTTACCAAGTTTTTCTTTGCCATTATTTAATACAAAACATCGGCAACCAAAAATATGAAAATATGCAATATTTGGTTTTCTTCCTTTCCAAAGTTCATAGGGGGTTTTCTTTAAAAATTGTCTAATTAAAGCATGATTTAAAATGTAACATGCTGTGTTAATAGCTTCTGCCCAAAAATATCTTGGAAGGTTGCTTTCACAAAGCATGGTACGGGCCATTTCTTCTAAGGTTTTGTTTTTCCTTTCTACTACCCCATTCTGTTGGGGTGTCCTAGGAGCAGAGAAGTTATGGCCAATTCCATTTTCATCACAAAAATTTTCAAAGTCATGATTTTCAAATTCTGTTCCATGATCACTTCTAATATTTTGAATTGAAAACCCTTTTTCATTAGTGACTTTTCGATGAAATTTAGTAAAAATTTGAAAAGTTTCATTTTTGTGAGCTAAAAAGAAAACCCAAGTAAAACGAGAGTAATCATCAATTATTACAAATCCATATCGTTTTCCTCCTAGACTAGTGGTTCTAGTTGGTCCAAATAAATCCATGTGTAAGAGCTCTAAAGGTCTAGAAGTTAAAACAATGTTTTTGGATTTAAATGATACTCTAGTTTGTTTACCTAATTGGCATGCATCACAAATTCTATCCTTTTCAAAATTTAGTTTTGGCAAACCGAGAACTAAATCCTTTTTAATTAATTTTGAGAGAGAATGCATGCTAATGTGTGCAAGTCTACGATGCCACAGCCAACTAGTCTCATTTATTTTAGCACTTAAGGAAACTAGGCATTGCATGTCTAATTTAGTTAAATCATTCAAGTCTACCATATAAACATTGCCATGCCTATGTCCTATAAATTTAATGCCATCGTTAATAGGACTCGTCACAATGCAAACAGATGATTCAAAACTTACTTTATATCCTTTATCACAGAATTGACTAATGCTAAGTAAGTTATGCTTTAAACCTTTAACTAATAAAACATTCTCAATGTATTTGGAGGGAGTGATACCAATGTTACCTATCCCGATGATCTTTCCTTTGCCATTATCTCCAAAGGTGATCATCCCTCCATCCTTAGCATCAAGTGTGATGAATTGTGATTCATCACCAGTCATGTGTCTCGAGCATCCACTGTCAAGATACCATTTCCTGTTTCCTTCTTGGGATGCTAGACACACCTGCAAGCAAAGGTCACGTTTCTGTCTTAGGTACCCAAGCTTTCTTGGGTCCTTTCAGGTTAGTCAGAATGGTTCCTTTTGGAACCCATATTTTCTTTGTGTTTGCATATTTGTTAATAAGACATGTGTATGATTTATGTCCTATTCTTCCACATTTAAAACAAGTAATATTTGTAGACTTGTTACTTGAATAACTTACATAAATATCCTTCAAAAATTTTTGTTTCTTCAGGGGTTTATAACCAAGTCCAGCCTTATCATATATAGCTTTCTGATTTTCAAGGATCATATTTAGTTTGTTTGAACTTAAGGTGAACTTATCTACTATAGATTTCAGCTTGTTCATTTCATCCTTTAAGTTTTGATTTTCTTGAATCAAGATGAATTTTTCAATTGAAAGATTTTCAGCTTGTTTCACTAAGGACTGATTTTCCAATTTCAGCTCTTTATTTTTCTTTCCTAGTTTCTTTAATTCATCAATTGAATCATAGAATGCTTCATGCAATTCTTCAAAAGTAAATTCACTAGTGGATTCAGAAGTTACCTCATTTTCATGTGCCATCAGGCATAGGTTGGCTTGTTCTGTTGAGATTTCCTCGTCGGAGCTTGAGTCATCACTCGCACTCCAGGTCGCCATCATTGCCTTCTTTCTGAACTTCTTTGGACCTTTCTTCAATTGTGGACATTCGGATCTGAAATATCCTGGCTTCTTGCACTCGTAGCATATAGGGGGTTGATCTTTCTCCTTTTCTTTGCTTTGATCCCCTTTTGTGAATTTCTTTCTCATCCCCTGTTTCCTTTTTCTTAAAAACTTCTTAAATTTCTGGGTGATGAGAGCCATCTCTTCATCCTGATCTTCATCTTCAGAGTCATCCGTTTCATAATCAGGCGAAGTTGTGGATTTGAGGGCAATGGTTCTTTTCTTTTTGATTTCATCCTCTTGATGTTGCTTCATGCTAAGTTCATGAGTCATCAAGGATCCAAGAAGCTCTTCTAGAGGTAGAGTGTTCAAGTCCTTTGCTTCTTGGATGGCAGTCACCTTGGCTTCCCAAGTTCTTGGCAGTGACCTGAGAATCTTCCTTACAAGTTCACTGTTAGTATAAGATTTGCCAAGACTCTTTAAACCATTGATTATATCAGTAAAACGAGTAAACATAGCAGTTATGGACTCATCATGCTCTATTTTGAACAATTCATATTTATGTACAAGCATGTTTATTTTAGACTCTTTTACTTGATTTGTTCCCTCATGGGTGACTTCTAATCTATTCCATATTTCTTTAGCAGATGCACAAGTAGAAATGCGATTAAATTCACTAGCATCTAGTGCACAATAAAGAACATTCATGGCTTTGGCATTTAATTGTGCCAATTTCTTATCAACCTCATCCCATTCTTTCTCGGGTTTGGTTGACTCCTCACCATCTATAATCTTGGTGGGTGTGTGAGGACCATTCACTATGATACTCCACATATCATAGTCGAGTGCTTGTATGAAAATCTTCATCCGAGCTTTCCAATAGGTGTAATTAGACCCATTGAAAAGTGGAGGTCGGTTTGTTGATTGCCCCTCGGCTAGAGAAGTTCCAACATGGGTTGCCATAGATCTTTGGCTCTTTGATTATTAGATCAAAGAAGGGCTAGAGCACCGACTCTGATACCACTTGTTGCCCAGCTATGCAACCCAAGAGGGGGGGTGAATTGGGTTTCTAAAAATTTTAAGCCCAACAGATTACTTATGAAGAACAAAACAAAGACTTTAATTCAATATTAATTCCCTAAGGCAGGAATGCAAGAATATAATAAAGAAATAAAGTGAAGAGATAAAGCACACCACAAACACAAGGATTTATAGTGGTTCGGTGCTAACCTTGCACCTACATCCACTCCCCAAGATCCTACTTGGGAATTTCAATCCACTATTCTTTGTATTCAACCCGAATACAAAACGTCGGAAACTTCGACACTAGCTATCCCAAGCTAGATCACTTATTTCTTGGGTACAAGTAAACCCAAAACACTCCAATTTCAGGTTCGGATCAACCTTTCCTTATTTTGGAAATCCTCCAAAAACAAGAACAAAAACTCACAAAGAGTTAGAAAATTTAGAACACAAATTAATACAATAACAGCTCCTTTAAATGAGCGAATATAACAATAAAAGTTTTACTCAAATGAAGAACCCCTTTTTTGGATTTTCTCAAAGTGGATGAACGCTTGAATGCTTGAGAAGAGGTTGATTGTTGATTGAAGATCTCTTGAAAGCTTTGAACGATCTCTAGATCAAGGTTGAAACAATAGGCGTGAAGAATTCTCTCCTTGAAAGATCTTGCTTTTCTCTTTCACAATCTCTCTGGTATATTGTGGATCCTCTCTCTTTTTCTTTTTGGATTTTTCGTTGATCTCAGACTTTTTCTTGCAAATTTCGGATCCTTTCTTCTATTCTTCTCTTCTTTTGATTTCACGTTTGATCCGCTATTTAATCTGCAATTTCTTTCACCATTTAAAGCATTTTGTAGCATTAGAAGCAAGAGAAAACAATTTAGGTAGATAAAGAGCCGTTAGAGGATTTTTAGGAAGCATAAATGGCAATTAAAATGGGCAAAAAAATAGCCGTTGCTGACATTTTCCGTCGCAGGGGTCGACTCATGAGTCGACTCACAGGTCATGCCAAGCCAGAAAACTAGCGTGCCAAGGAGAATTTTTGCATGCCAATCAGCTCACAGTGCCATGAGTTGACTCATGAGTCGACTCATGCACTTCAAACCTTCATTACTTCAAAAATATAAGTCCAAACACAATGAAATTTTCACCAATAGATTTCAAATCATTTGTTCTACCAAATGGTACTATCAAATCAGGATTTTAGTGAAATTATGATTTTGCCCTTGAAGAGCATAAGGACTTTTTCATTTTACAATTATTTGTATCCCTTCAATCTGTTTTGTAATCATCAAAATCAATCTAGGAGCAACAGTTTGTTTTCATTGTCCGAAGGGGTCGTCCCCTGTCGTTACAAGTCTATGCCGAAATGGGAAAGATGTGCAAGTCTGAAAGGAATCTTGATTCAAAGTGGGGTCATTCGCAATACATTTACAAGTTTCTCAAATCTCAGGGCTGTAGAAGGTCTGCTTCCTATCAAGGTCCTCCAGAGACAGACTTGATGATCCCAATTGGAGGCCGATCTCCGGGCTGCTCTTCCCTCCTCGACGGTTCAAGCTACGGCAGGGCCCTTGGTCGATCCTCTCTACCCTCAGGCCGGCGTCGAATGAACCTGTCGAGCTGACCTCGTCTGATGAGCTCCTCGATCTTGTCTCGAAGCTGAATGTATTCCTCCGTGTCGTGGCCATGGTCACGATGGTAGAGGCAGAACTTATTAGGATTGCACTTCCTGGGGTGCGTGCGCATCCTTTCTGGCCTTGGGAGCTGCTCTCTGACTTCCATCAGCACCTGGGTTTTCGATGCGTTGAGGGGGGCATAGCTGCGGAATTTCCCTGGGGGAGACCCCCGGCGGACCCGACGCTCCGGGCTTCTCTGTCTGCGTGCTCGGGGAGGAGTCTGAGTGCCCCTCGGGGGGAGTTCGAGAATGCGGTCGAGCTTCTCTCGCTCCTTTCTCGACTGCGGGCTTACTCGAGTCTCCCGCCTGCCGCTCTCTCACGGTCTCCTCATCATTCATCTTGAAGGCTTCTTCTACTCAGGCGTACCGCTCGGCCCGAGCCAACAAATCAGCAAAATCCCTGGGGTACTTCTTTTTCAGGGAGAATAGAAGGTCGTTCTTCTGAAGGCCGCCTTTCAAAGCGGCCATTGCGACCGATTGGTCCAAGTTTCGGACCTCCAATGCGGTGACATTGAAACGGTTGATGTAAGCCCGAATGGACTCTCCCTCCCTCTACTTGATGTTGATGAGGGACTCCGAACCCTTCCGGGGATGCCGGCTGCTAACAAAATGAGCCACAAACTGGTAGCTCATCTGATCAAAAGAAAAGATGGTACCCAGCTTCAGCGCCGAGTACCAGTTTCTCGTCGCTCCCTTTAAGGTGGATGGGAAATCTCGGTACAGGATGGCGTCGGATGCGCCATGAAGTAGCATCATTGTCCGAAAGGCCTCCAGGTGGTCAACTGGGTCCGAAGTTCCATCGTAGCTTTCAAACTAAGGGAGCTTGAAGTTCGGCGGGATCGGTTCCTGCATGATCATTTGAGAAAAGGGAGGGTCAGTACAAATATCCTCACCATAAGCGGGGGGAGCGTGGCGGAGTTCTTCGATCCACCGGTTCATCTCCTGGAGCCTCCGATCCAGGAAATTCTCTCGACTACGGGTCTCAAGGGTCTTCTGACAGAATGGAGGTAGAGATCTTCCAGGGGTGGAATCGTGATCTGACTGAGGGCTCTCCACCCTCAGATTCATCTTTCCGAGAAAGACGGGGCGACTGGTCCAAGTGGCCCATCCTACCACCAGATTTTGGAGTTCTGGCGACGCTCTCTCCAGTCGCACTGATGCCTGCGGCTGCTATATGGCCTACACAGCTTCAGTGAGGCCTCTGACCTGCTGAACCAGTAGGTCAAATTGCTCCGTGCCAACCGCCATTGCCGGAGGAGGAGGAGGAGGTTGGAAAATTGGAGGTGAGGTCGGAGCCTGAGATCTGGCCGCGGAGGCCGTGGATCACCGTGTGGATGCTTTATGGGGAGGCATCGGGCGAAGACCTAGTGGGGAAAGGAAGAGAGGACGTCGGAAAAGATGACCGGAGGTAGTTCCGTTGAGCGCTCCTTTAAGAACAAGGGTACTGCGAAGGTTCAGCCCCTTCCTCTAGCGCCAATCCTGTTGGTGCAAAAATTTGCCTGCATCGGAGAAGCTGGAGTCGAGGGAGTCGCGGTCGCCACCGGGACCTGCAAAAGAAGTCTAAACCGGAGTTGGGGTTGCTCCGGCAAGATCCTCTGATGCTCAAGTCAGTTCTCTGCCTTAACAAGAATGGAGTGCTCGAACGAAAATTTTAGCAGAGTTTTTGGGATAAAAATTAGAGCTTAGAGAATAACGTATCTAGGGTCTCCCTTTTATAGGCGGAGGGTGCAACAGACTGAGAGCGATGTTTGTAACTGCCTGGCAGTGGGCCGTTAGGGGTCAGGAGGAGTTTGTTATGAAGAGTAGTGGAGTGGAATCGTGGCCATCATCGAGACCTACCACGTGGAGTCTGTTGCGGAGAGTGGAGCGGCGTCCGTTGTCGTGACTTGCCAGAGGGTGGAGGAACCATGCGGTATCCGTCGCAGGAAGCGGAGCAGAGTCGTGGCCATTACTATGGCCTGCCAGGGAGTGATGGAGCCGCACGAAATCCATCGCAGGAAGTGGAGCAGAGTCGTGGCCATTACTGTGGCCTGCCAGGGAGTGATGGAGCTGCATGAAATCCATCGCAGGAAGTGGAGCAGAGTCATGGCTGTTATTGTGGCCTGCCAGGGGGTCCAGGCCTGTCTGCAACAGAAATCTGAAAGGAATTCATTCATAATGGAAGCTCGGGTGAAGGCTTACGATGGGAATCCAGCACGGACCGCTCGTGGTAGAAATTTGAAGTAGATCATTTGTAGCGGAAACTCGGAGTGAGTTGCTTGCAGTAGAAGCTCGGAGTCCGACCCTTGTAGGAGTTCGGGGTGAGGTCTACTTGCAACAGGAGTTCAGGACGGAAGTCTGGCTCCCGTGGGAGCCCGAACGAAGTCTACCTGCAGTTGGAGTCAGGGATGATGTCTGGCTCCCGTAGGAGTCCGGATGAAGTCTTCCTGCAGTCGGAGTTGGGGATGAAGTCCGACTCCCGTAGGAGTCCGAATGAAGTCTACCTGTAGTTGGAGTTGGGGACGAAGTCCGGCTCCTGTAGGAGTCCAGATGAAGTCTACCTGCAGTTGAAGTCGGGGACGAAGTCCGGCTCTCGTAGGAGTCCGGATGAAGTCTACCTGCAGTTGAAGTTGGGGATGAAGTCCAGCTCCTGTAGGAGTTCGGATGAAGTCTTCCTGCAGTTGAAGTCGGGGATGAAGTCCGGCTCCCATAGGAGTCCAGATGAAGTCTACCTACAGTTGAAGTCGGGGATGAAGTCCGACTCCCGTGGGAGTCCGGATGAAGTCTACCTGCAGTTGAAGTCGGAGATGAAGTTCGGCTCCCATAGGAGTTCGGATGAAGTCTTCCTACAGCCGGAGTCGGGGATGAAGTCTGGCTCCCGTAGGAGTCCGGATGAAGTCTACCTGCAGTTGAAGTCGGGGATGAAGTCTGGCTCCCGTAGGAGTCTGGATGAAGGCTACCTGCAGTTGAAGTCAGGGATGAAGTCCGACTCCCGTAGGAGTCTGGATGAAGTCTTCCTGCAGTTGAAGTCGGGGATGAAGTTCGGCTCCCGTAGGAGTCTGGATGAAGTCTACCTGCAGTTGAAGTCGGGGATAAAGTCCGGCTCCCGTAGGAGTCCGGATGAAGTCTAGCAGGTGGTCGACCACCACAGAAACTTGGGTGGAGTCTGTCCGTCATGGAGAATCCGGTCTACACTGGTGGGGGTTTATCCATCGGTAGAGCTTGGGAACGTTGCGGAGGCTCGACTGTCGGAGAGGTTCGAAAAGATGCCGTCGAAAGTCGGACGTCGATAGAATCCCTGGAGGATCACTCCTGTCACGAACTTCGACTGGGGGGTAGTATTTTATACCCAACAGCATCCTTGAGATCAATTGGAACAAGCCCTGTTATCCAATAAGGATGCATCCAATTAATCCAAAGTCAACCTAATTGAATTTAATTCAATTAGATCTGATCTAATCCTCATTGCTCAATCAAATTGAGCTAATTAACAATCAAATTATTAATTAATTATTCTTCTAACTTACCAACCATTAATAAATAATTTATTATAACTTTTGTATAGGATTAATCATCAATCAAATTGATAATTAAACCCTTCAATGATTCATAATCGTCGATCCGCCATTTGATCAGACAGATACTTCTATATATATGACCCCATAGGTTCGAACCTAAGCTAGTAGCACAAGAATAATTCTTGTACTAATCGATGTTACCATCTAGTAATGGTTCCTGACATCTGGATAGGCCGAAGTATGTCTAGAAACACTCTAGAACCCATATGGATATAGTTACCGTATAATTCATTCCCTTGACTCTCGATGCTCAAGGACGACTAAGGATTAAACTGTTAACTCAGAATGAGTAGTCCACATTGTGTCTCAACCTCAAAATCCTGTGACTCTTCACTAGGACTATTTTGGCTAAAATTTTGCTAAATTAAAATATAGTGATACATCATCTCTAATTTTACTTGGAGCAGTCAATCCTATCTTGACTCGCACTCAGACTTTACAAGTACTTGACTGCATCCAAAAATCTTCTATCATCGAATTAAAAATTTGGATAGTCCGACATAAAGCACAGTGAGTTGCTTGTAAGTCATTGAGGCAGCTTCAGGTTAGAGGGACACTTATACCCATATCCCATTAGAGCAACTCTTGACAGTAGAATGCTCCGAAGGTGGTCATGCTCAATAAAATATACTCCTATATATCACCCAAATGCCAAAATCATGTCAGCACATACCTTGGTTAAGAGGACAACCAACTAATATGGCACACAACGACCTACACTTGATACAATTATCATCTTTGTAACAATTGTATCATTTGATCATGAGTAGGATTTAAGAATCATACAATAAATTCTCCTTTATTATTTTGAAAGTAGCTCTAAAGACTTCATCATAACATATGAGTTCTATTTAGGAAGATATATTCCTTATGATGAATCTACCAGATAATATTTATCATTTTATAATTCATATACATATATGGAGCACAATCATCTACAACCTAGATGATTGGCTTTAGGACATAATTTCCAACAAAGAAGTGGGAGCCCAACACCTTGGGCATTGGACTTCAAGGGGAGAAGAGAGGGAGAAGAAAAAGGGGGCATGGGGAGCTTCTAAGGGAGGCATGGGCTGTAGGAATTTAGTACTAAGGAGCCTTAGGGAAGGCTCCTTTAAATAGGCATAAGGTTTGAATCTTATTCAAAATCAAACAACCACTTAATACAAATCCTACTTGCAATAGGAATCCTTATTTCTTTAGTTATTTGACCCCCTTTAGAAGATCCTTTTAGGTGCCAACTTTTGGAGCCCTTGCACCCACAAATATACATGTCACATGGCACCCGTGGGATGATCTAATCTTGAATTAGTCTTCATAAGCTGTGGGATGCCATAGCAAAGTTACCTTAAATCGAATAGGGTTTTTCTAAACCTAATTAAGACTTCATAAGCCTAATTACTTATTCCAGGTCTAACTCCTTTGTTGTGTGACTCCATAGATTCAATTCTATCTAGTAGTGAGATATACAATGATTTCTATCATAGTATCATTGAAACTCTTTTCAATGAGTCAGAACAACTTCACTCTAATTCATCAAGGATTGTCGATCCTGAGCAATCCTAGTGAGCTCTCACAATTCACCAATGATACCTAGTAGTATGTAATGGCAATCCAATAGAACCAAAAAAGAACCTCAAGATATAGTTTATATGTGATTCAGTCTCTCTATCATGAGTCCCGATTAGATGACAGATCATGGATAAATCGTCAAACTTCATCATCAGTCATATGGTAGATTCGATCAGCTCAAGTCCAATTGTGATCCTCAAGAAAACTCTTTTTCATCAATCGCACTATTGTGGCCACAGATTTTTAGACTTAGCCTCCTAAATCTCATAAGATAATTTCTCTCTATCAAGATCGATAGTTTCCATCTAGATGCACATCCTACTCCTACAATGGATCAATTATTGTCAACATCCACTACAAGGGCTCATTAAAATCATGTTAATGTGTCAGTCAAACTCCAGCAGTCTCACTACGAGCAATCGTTCCATCATAGATCAAAAGACCATTCACAAAATTGTAGCATCGAGACAATCACTGATGATCGAGTAAAAATCTAAGTGATCTCTCATATGGTCACGCTCAGTACTAGTTATTCTCTAACAACTACCTGCACTCATCACTCAGTATCTCTATACTGTAGATTAGAGACTCATCTATCCTGAAGAAAGCAATCTGTGCATCGGTCTATCCGGATCGATCACCATCCTCATGATGATACTTTGATCGAGAGCATTTAGAAATTATATACATGTCTCTAATTTTCTACACCTTGAGAATATCTATCAAAATATTAATTCTATGGACGATTCAAGGACACATCACACTTGAATGAAAATCAAACTTATCTTTTTATTGATCAAATTAATGAATTAAGTATAAAATTATGTCTTAGATTTATTACAATGTGTCAGCCAAATTGGCTTCTAGGATATATATCTAACAATCTCCCACTTAGATTAAAGCCAATTGGCCACTAATCTAGGTCCCATCTTCTCAAGATGAATTTTAATTTTTGGTTGGCTCAATTGCTTTGTCATTGGGTTTGCCAAATTGTCTATGGAGTCTACTCTTCATACCTCGATATATTTTTTTTTTTGAGGTAGTCGCATATGATATGATACCATCGTTCGATGTGCTTTAATTTTTGATGAGATCTTGATTCCTTAGCAAATGCTATGGCTCTATTATTGTCACGATAAAGTGGTATGGCATCTGATGTCATTACCCCAAGCTCTGTGATGAACTTTTTGAATCAGAAGTCTTCTTTTGTAATATCCAAAATAGTGACATATTCAGCCTCTGTTGTCGAATCTGCTATGATGGGTTGTTTGAAACTTTTCCAGCTGATCGCACCACCATTGCATGCGAACACATATCCTGACGTAGACTTTCTATCATCAGGATCAGACATAAAGTCTGAATTAGTATACACCTCGACTTATAATTCAGAATCTCCTCCAAAGATCAAGAATAAATTCTTAGTTCTTCTCAAGTACTTAAGGATGTTCTTCACAGCAATCCAGTACTCCTCACCTAGATTTGACTGATATCTACTCGTGATACTCACAGTAAGGACAATATCAGGTCGAGTACACAGCATGGCATACATGAGGCTCCTTATGGCTGAGGCATAAGGAATCTTACTCATGTGCTGAATTTTCTTAGATGTGGTCAGACACATCGTCTTGGAAAGATGAATACCATACCTAAGAAGTAAAAGTCCTCTTTTAGAATTTTCCATACTGAATCTTTTCAGCACTTTCTCTATGTACAGCTTTTATGATAGACCTAGCATCCTTTTAGATCTATCCCTATAGACCTTTATTTCAGGAATATAGGATACTTTTTCTAGGTCTTTCATGGAGAATTTTTTAGACAACCATCTTTTGATCATGGTCAGCATGAAAATATTATTCCCAATGAGGAGAATATCATCTATGTATAATATGAGGAATGTTATTGCACTCCCACTGACCCTTTTGTATACACAAGGTTCTTCTTCATTCTTGATGAAATCAAATGATTTGATCGTATCATCAAAATGAAGATTCTAACTCTGAAAAGCTTGCTTTAATCTGTATATGGACCTTTATAGCTTGCAGACTGTGATCACCATCACCAGATGTAAAACTCAAAAGCTACTCCATATAGATATCTTCCTCAAGATATCCATTCAGAAAAGTAGTTTTCACATCCATCTGCTAGATTTTATAATCATAATAAGCTGCAACAGCATGTAGAGTGCAGATGGATTTCAGCATAGCTACAGACAAGAAGATTTTCTGATAGTCAATGCCCTCGCACTGACTATATCCTTTTGCCACGAGCTTAGCTTTACAGGTCTCTTCCTTACCATCGACACCTTTTTTTCTTTTGTAGATCCATTTACACCCAATGGATATTATACTCTCAGGTTGATTTACTAAGGTCCATACTTGGTTCGAATACATCGAGTTAATTTCTGACTTCATTGCATTTAACCATTTCTCAAAATCGATATCAGACATCGCCTCATCAAAGGTATTAGAATTATCACCATGACCCTTATCTCCTATAAAGAATATTTTCTTTACTTCCTTCGTAAGCATACCTATGTACCTTTCAGGAGGTCGAGAGATCCTACTAGATCTACAAGGTGGTAAAAGAACATCAACTACTGGCTTATGAATAATAGGTTTTTGAGGATCCATAGCTCTTTACTCTTTAGAGACCTTCTTTTCAAGCTCAACTAACCTCCCACTGCCACCATCCTAGATAAACTATTTTTTTAAGAATATAGCATTTCGACTCATAATTACATTGTGATCTTATAGAAAGTAGAAATAGTATCCTGTCGATTCTTTTAGATACCCTATAAAATAAACTATTATAGATTTATCCTTTAATTTATCAGCCATCTATCTCTTGACATAGGCCAAACATCCTTAAGTTTTAAGATAACCTAGACTCAGCTTCTTACCATGTCATATCTCATACGGTGTGGTAGGAATGGATTTTGATGGACCCTATTCAATAGGTAAATTATAGTTAATAAGGCATGTCCCCAAAGATGTAAGGATAAATCAGTAAAGCTCATCATGGACCCGACCCTATCTAATAGGGTCCTATTCCTTCTTCAGATATCTCATTGAGATAAGATGTTTCGAGAGGAGTCCATTGAGAGACAATGCCGTTGTCCTTAAGATATCTTAGAAACTCCTAATTAAGGTATTCACCTCCTTGATCAGATCGAAGAACTTTAATGGGTTTGCCTATTTATTTTTCTACTTCATTTCTGAATTTTTTGAACCTTTTAAAGGCTTCAGACTTGTGTTTCATCAGATACATATATTCGTATCAAGACAGATCATCAGTTAAGGTTATGAAGTAGCTATAACCATCTCTGGCCTGCACATCAAATGGCCTACACACATTGGTGTGTATCAGGACAAGTAACACAGTGGCCTTTTTCTCATATCCTACAAAGGATAACTTGATCATTTTTTCTCAAAAGCAAGATTCACATGCTGGGTATGACTATGGATTAAGAGAGCTAAAGATCCTATCCTTTTCGAGCTTATTTATCCTGTCCTCTCTAATATGGCTTAGTCTATGATGCCATAAGTACTTTTGGTTAATTTCATCTCTAGATCTCTTTTGACCTACGGTACTCACTATTTATTCATTCAAATTCACATTCGCATCAACATACAAGTAACATTGACTGTCAATTAAAAGATCACGTGCAACTAATTTATTTTATAAATAAATAAAATAAAAATATTTATTGAAATTAAATTCAAAACCATCTTATACTAGCACAGACATGAAAGTCAAATTCTGACTAGCTATAGGAATAAAATAATAAACCTTCAAATCTAATCTAAATCTCGATGGTAATCGAAGAGGATAAGTGCCAATGACTTTTACAGTAACTTTAGCTCTATTGCCAATCCGAAGGATCATGTCATCTTCTTTCAACCTTCTAGTTTCTATTAAATCCTGCATTGAGATACATATATGAGTACTCAAACCAGAGTCCAATATCCAATTAGAAGTAGAAGAAACCATCAGCATCACAGTGGAAATATTTTTTCTTTGCTTCAGTCTTCTTTGGAACATCCTTCTTTAGCTTGCTCTCTTTCTTTTGCTTCTTAGTAGATTTATTCTTCTTCTTCCAATCAGACTTTCTCTTGGTCGATGAAGTCCGCTCCACAGCAAGAATAGTACCCTTTGAACTCTTCAAGGTTCTCTCGATAGTGGCCAACATGTTGACCAGTTTGGGTATAGTGCAATCAAGTTTGTTCATATAAAATTTTACAATAAATTGACTATATGAACTTGTAAGGGATTGAAGGATCAGATCCATCTATAATTTCTTTTGCATATTAAGTCTGAGCTTCTCAAGCTCCTCGATATCCTTGATCACTATCATACAGTGCTCATGGACTGACTGTCCTTCATGTGTCTTCAGATTGAAGAGTCTCTTGGATACTTCAAAATGTGCTATACAGCTCTGCTTATCATACAACTCTTGTAGGTCATAGCTCTAGCAGTGGGCATATACTTATGCTGGCTTTACAACTCATTTGATATGGATGCCAGCACATAGCACTTGACCCAACTATCTTCATCCGTCCACTTTTTATAAGCTGTTCTTTGCTCAGTAGTAGGATGGTTTGGTGATACTAGGGGTTCCTGATCGAGTACATGATATAGTTTTTCAAAAGTCAGGACAATCTTGAGGTTTCTTAACCAATCTTTATAGTTTGTTTCGATCAAATAATTGGATTCAAGGATGTAGGCTAGAGGATTTGAGGCTGACATTATTTAACTGCAAGAGTAAAGATTCAAGTTAGACTTTTATACTTAAAAATTTATATTTGTATCTAGAAACTTTAAGATGCAAACAATAACTCTCACTAATTTTTTAGGTCCCTCCACTCTCTAGATGGAAAATAAAAATCTTAATGCGACAACTGGATTCTTAGTGGGTGCTGCGGTCCCATCGATGCCATATACCTCATTTAATAGTTATTGATAACATGCATATCGATGCATGGATAATTCTTTACCTAGATACTTCTCTAAGCATGTTGCAACGACTTGGTCTCCAAGTCATGTGGGCTCACCTAACAGTTATTGGCTACACTCCTTAGTTAAGTCCGACCCACCATTCACAAATATGCGCAAGGCCGTCATTGGATCCCTTACCTAACAATTATTGGGTCCAACCCCATCCTTACTCTGGAGCAACTCTTTGCTAATAGAGTGGTTGTGTGTTTCCGGTGTAATTAAACCACTGTGACCAGTCGAGAACAATCAACATTAGTAGTACGCCTGCACATCTATAATGATGGAAGACCTATGGATTTAATATTTATAAAAAAGTTTAGGTTTAGATCTCATTTAATCAATCATCATATGATCAATCTAATTGGCATGGGCTAAACCAAACCGCCAAGCAACCTTATTCAAGACTCAATCTTTCAAATTGGCTAGATAAGTGGAGATCGATGGGGGTCCCCCCGTTGCTTTCCTTAGACACCAATAAATTGACCAGGTAAGTGAATGAAACTAATTAAATAACTATCTCTTAATTACTTGTCTGAGACACCAATAGGTCAATTGGTCCAAATAGGTTAGCTTAAGCGAATTAGGTTCAAGCCATTGAGTCAAATTAGGTCCTTAGGTTAATCGATTCTACATATGGGATTCAATAGATTTAATCAATAATAATTGTATAATCATATAACTTAATTGATCTAACCCTAATCAATACTTGACTTGATTTGATTAATTATTTAATCAAATTAAATTCATTATGTTCAAATCAAAAACCTAGATGCAATCTAATTACATGATCTAATTTTTTATTTTTTCATAACCAAAATCTTTATTCACAAACATAAATTTTTGATTCTAAAACTAAAAAATTTTTATTCTAAAACTAAATTTTAGATTTAAATTTTTTGCATGAAAGATAAATTTTAAATCATGAAACTAATTTTTAAATTTAACATACAAGCATATATGTATGTAAAATTCGGATCTAAACAAAAATTCAGATCATAACATGATATCATATATCTCATATACAAATCATGAATCATATTGATAATAATTTTTAGACCTAAATATGCAAATATATGTCTCATATATGAATCATAAATCAGGTCAAATTAATTTTTAGATTTATGCATGCATCTACATATCACATAAACATGAACTAGAAAAGGTTCTAGAATAAAATTCAGATCTATGCATGTTTTCACATATCAACTATATAATCTAAAAATTAAATTTAAAATAAATTTAAATTTTAAAATAATTATCTATATATCTCATGTATTAAAAAAAATTAGATTTTAAAATTTTTTTCAAAAATATGTATGTCAATTTCATGTATATGAAACCCGTGGCTCTGATACCACTGTTGGAATTTCATCAAGGGGCATATATGTATGTTTCAAATTTTTTTTCTAAATAATATAATAAAATAGAAGATTAAAATATCTTTTAATTTACATCATGCATGTATAAAATATAGAATATTATAATCTACTTTATATGCTGAAATTGAATACATGCTGAATTTATGCTGAAATTGAATATGCGATCGAATCACATACCTATTTCATAAATCTTTTTTTCAAATTTACATTTAAAAGAGAGTAAATTCTCTATTAGTCATACAAATATCTGATCTCTATAGGTATCCACTCAGGATCAGTCTGGAACAGTCCTCTTTGGTGTTGATCTTTCTTCTCTAAGAAAAATCACCCTGTGAATCTGAATGAAGCCAGGATCGTGATCAACTCTTTGATCTTTTTCTTGATCTTCTTCTTCTCTTCTTCTCTTATTTTTCTTCTTTTGATTATGAAGTAATCAAAGACTAAAAAATCAGCAAGCAAAGGGACGTCCAAGCTCCTTTTGGGTGTGGAGAAGTGGGACGCCCAACACCTTAGATGTTGGACTTCAAGGGGAGAAGAGAAGGAGAAGAGAGAGGGGGCATGGGGAGCTTCTAAAGGAGGCATGGGCTACTAAAATTCAGTGTTAAGGAGTCTTAACCCCTTTAAATAGGCATAAGATTTGAATCCTATTCAAAACTAAATAACCACTTAATATAAGTCTTACTTGCATTAGGAATCTTTATTCCTTTAGTTATTTGATCCCCTTTAGGAGATTCTTTTAGGTGCCAACTTTTGGAGCTCCTACACCCACAAATATACACACCACGTGGCACCCATGGGATGCCCCAATCTAATCCCACATGTCCTCCACCAAGTGGACACATCCAATTTAATCAAATCAAGTGGCGCCCCATCAAAACTATCAAGAAAATTGATTAAGGATTTGATTCATTAATTCATATGATCCAAAATCTTAGGCACCTAACAATTGGAGCCCAATGAATCTAATTCTTTTAGATTATCAGTGGGTAATTAAACTTAAATTAAGTTTATCAAATAAGAAATTCTAATGCAAAGAGAAAATTGGGTTCAACCATGTGCTAGCAAAGTTACCTTGAACCCAATAGGATTTCTCTAAATCCAATTGAGACTTCATAAGTCTAATTACTTATTTCAGATCTATTTTCTTTATTGTGTGACCCCATAGGTTCAATTCTATTTGGTAGTGAGATATACAATGATCTCTATCATAGTATTATTGAAATTTCTTTCAATGGATCAAAATAATTTTACTCTAACTCATCAAGGATTGTCGATCCTGAGCAAACCTAGAGAGCTCTCATAATTTATCAGTGATACCTAGCAGTATATAGTGGTAATTCAGTAGAACTGAAAAAGAACCTTAAAATATAGTTCACATATGATTCAGTCCCTCTATCGTGAGTTCCAACTAGATGGTAGGTCATAGATAAATCATCAAATCTCATCATCAGTCATATGATAAATTCGATCAGCTCAAATCTAATTACGATCCTGTTGAAAATTTTTTTTCATCAATCATACTGCTATGGCCACAGACTCTTGAACTTAGCCTCTCAAATCCCATAAGACTACTCCTCTCTATCAAGATCAATAGATTCTATTTAGATGCGCATCCTACTCCTACAGTAGACCAACTATCACCAACATCAACTATAAGGATTCATTGAGATTATGTTTATGTATTAGTCAAACTCCAGTAGTCTTACTGTGAGCAATCGTCCCATCATAGATCAAAGGACTATTCACATAATTATGGCATTGAGACAATCACTGATGGTCGAGTAGAAATTCAAGTGATCTCTTGTATGGTCACGCTCAGTACTAGCTATTCTCTAACAACTATCCACACTCATCATTTAGTGTTTCTACACTGTAGACCAGAGATTTATCTATCCCAAAAAAACTGATCAATGCATCGATCTATCCGAATCGATCACCGTCTTCATGATGATACTTTGATTAGGAGCATTTAAGAATTATATACATATCTTTAATTCTCAACACCTTGAGAATATGTATCGAAATATTAATTCCATGGATGATTCAAGGACACATCACACTTGAATGAAAATCAAACTTATCCTTTTATTGATCAAATCAATAAATTAAATATAAAATTATGCTTTAGATTTATTACAATATGTCTGTCAGATTGGCTTCTAAGATATACATCTAACAGGTTATGAGTCGGTCAACAAAGAATCAATCACTTCTAGTAAGAAGAGATCTCATCCTGTGTATTCTCATCCCTAGACGATTCAAAAAATTTTTTGATCAAAAGTAGGATGAAGATTAGAAAGAGTTTCTAATGCTTTGTTATTGGAGTTATCATTGATTGTTAGAGAATCAATATGAATATACGTTTGAGTTTGACATGATTCCATACTCATGAACATATTCAGGATGCAAGGATGATCAAAAGATTGAATTACATAATAACTTACTACTATAGGATATATTTGATATTTTTATCAAATTTTATATCTTTTGGATAGTCATGATATATTACTAGATGTCAATCTTGACTTATAGGTTTGATCGAATTAAAGAGTTTAATTCAATCATCAATTAGAAAGGGTTCTAATTATTGAACTCAGGTTAGCTCATTTTGGACCTTAATCGATTAGAAGAAATCTAATCAAATTAGGTCAACTTGCATCCGGACCTACTACTAGCTAGATGTGGAACCCAGTGGGTCACACACATAAAAAAATTGACTAAAGACCCTTTTTGATAAGGTTGATTGAAATTTTGGATCTAATCAGGATCTCAGGTCAGCATGCTAGCACGTGTGGAAATTCTAGCTCCTTGGGAGATCAATTTGATCTCAATCCTTACTAATTTGCTAACCCAACTTGGTGAGCATTTGGGTTAGATCAAAACACTTAAAAGTAGCACAAAATAAGGGTCTTAAAGCCTTTATCCACATTCTAAAACCAGGAGTCCAAGTGGTTAAGGACTCTTGGCGCTAAATTGGAGTAGGGCACATGCCCACTTTGTTTTTAGCATGCAGAAAGACTAAAGTCCATCTACTTTGGGTCTCTCACCTATAGAACATGGAAATTAGCCCTTTAACCTCTTTGGCACTTATTTTAAAGTATGAAAAATTCTTTTGGATTGGCATGGGAAATCTTCTGGAAGTGAGGCATGTGCGTGCGAGGTGTTCCCTGATCGCGCAAAGAGATGCGAGACTCCTTCTGTTTTAAGGAGTATTAGGCGACACTGTTATTTGATATTCTTCCTAATAAGGATTAGATTTAAATGTTGATTCTGTAAGATAAGTATGAAAATTTATCAGATAATGGAGCATTGTCTATGACGACCTTTACTGGGTGTGCACGCACGCGACAGAAGAAAGACTCATGTGACTCTTTGCATTGAGAGTCCTTCTGTCATTGGAATTCCATTTCAAAAGGAGGCATCCCTTGTAGATTTGCTTCCTTTTTGAATCTAGATAATATATGGCTAAGTTTCATGCAAATCTGAAAGCAGAAGAGATGCCAATTGCATCTCCTTCTGGGTGCATGCACGTGAGAAGGAGTGATTCGACATATCACACCCTGAGGAGTCTTTCTGCTTGAAGACTCTCAAATAAGTGATATGTGAATTAGATATGCCTTTCTAGTAGGGACATGGCTTCTCTGTTGGTGCCCCCTCTGTTGCTATAAATAGGGGGTGGCAAATGAATTGATCATTCAATTCTTACATCTTTTATCCACTCCCTCTCTCCCTCTCTTACAACTCTAGAGTTTAAGACAAAGGCTTGTTCTTTTAAGACAAGCCTATTCCTAATAACACTAAGGATTTAAGAGATTCAAAAGAAGGTGGTTAGATTCAATAGATGGTTCTGAGAGGTTCAGACTCAAGTTTAGAGGAGGGTCTTATCGACCGGTGGCTAATAAGTTCTAGGGGCTAGAACTCTTGAAGCAAGATGAAGGAGGAGCGCTGTCCTTGGTCTGATTTTTGTATGAATCATTATTAGAGGGTAAACACTTGGGTACCTGATAGAAGCTCTACTAAAATTAGAATTAGCGCTACAGGTATTCTTCTTATCCAAGTTTAATTTAATTATGCTTTGATTGTTATAGTAAAAGGTTCCTGGGCATTAGAGTTTCGGTGCATCAGGTATTTTGAATGAAAATTTTAAACACCTAGTCCTTTCGCTGCACCATCAGATCCCAATAATTAGTAGCTAAAAGATATAACCAAGTAGAAGATATTGATTTTGATAAAATTTTTATCCCGGTTGCTAGATTAGAAGCAATTAGATTATTACTTGCATTTGTATACTTTATAAATTTTAAACTATGGATGTTAAAAGTGTATTTTTAAATGGTTAATAGCTGGGGAAGTTTATGTTAAACAGCCATCTGGATTTAAAAAATATATATTTTTTGATCATGTTTACAAATTACATAAGGCATTTTATGGCTTAAAACAGGCCCCTCGAGTATGGTATGAGAGATTAAACAAATTTTTGCTAGATAATAAATTTACTAGAAGAAATATTGATAAAATCTTATTTTTGAAGGAAAAAAAAAAGACTTATTAGTAGTTCAAATTTATATTGATAATATTATATTTAGAACCACTAATGAATCTCTTTGTCAAGAATTTGCTAAGCTTATGCAGGGTGAGTTTGAGATGAGTATGATAGGAGAGCCGAATTTTTTTTTCAGACTTTAAATCAAGTAAATAGAAGAGAGAATCTTCATCAACCAAATCAAGTACACAAGGAAGATACTCAAAAAAATTAGAATGGAGACGTCAAAATCTATTGGTATATCTATAAGCCTTTCTTGTAAGCTTGACAAAGATGAAAAAGATAAAAGTATAGATATAAAATTATATAGGTATCAATCTAACCCTAGGAAATCTCACTTACTTACTGTTAAAAGAATAGTTAGATATTTATCAGGAACTATTAATATTGGATTATGGTATGATAAGGTTTCACCTTTTGAATTAATAAGATATTCGGATGCTGATTTTGTTGGTTATAAATTAGATAGAAAAAATACTAGTAGAACTTGTTAATTTTTTGGAGTTAACTTAATTTCATGATTTACCAAGAAATAAAATTTGATAGCATTATCAGTAGTTGAGGTCGAGTATATTATCGTCGAATGTTGTTGCGCTTAAATCATGTGGATTAAGTAACAAATTGAAGTTTTTGGTATTAAGCTTTTCAAAATTTTAATAAGATGGGATAATACAAGTGCTATCAACTTAACTAAAAATTCAATCAAACACTCAAGATGAAAATATATAGAAATAAGACACGACTTCATAAGAGATCATATATAAAATGGTGATGTAATGCTTGATTTTATTTGCACAGATAAACAACCAGCTAACATTTTATTAAAACCTCTTAGTGAAGAAAGGTTTAGCATAATTAAAAGAGAAGTAGAAATTTGTTATCATTCAGATTAAGGTTCTTGAATCTCTCTCTAATTTGGATAAAATTCAATCAAATTCTTTTGATATATCACCATTTGAATTCTCTAGAAGAGTCTTGATAGTCTTAGTATTTTGATTTTTCATAAAAAATAACAGAGTATCTTAGACTCATGCTTGAGTCGACTCGAGTTAAAATTCACTCGAGTTGACTAAAGTTAAAATTCAAGTCGAATCGACTATCAAGACCAAAGACAATAAAGTCGGGACCGCAGACGACCCACGGTTCCTGTTCCTACCGTAACTCACTTCGACACTATTCCAAAGCCATTTCTTTCCCTTCCAAAATGTCAGAGATCATCTCCTCACTCATCCCCACCTTTGATTTGTCATTTTTTGTTTGATTCCTCCCTAGATTTGGTGGAATAGGTCCCAAAAGGTAGGGGGTGCACAAGGTAAAGAGGCACTTATTTGAAGTTTTGAAAGCTAGGAGGACTAGGGCTCGGACTAGTGGGGCTTTGACTCAAAGAGAGGAATCTAGTCGATCCACTATTGAATCCTCTGGAGAAGAGGAGCAAGCAACCAAAAATCAAGATAATGAAACTCCTCCTCCTCCATCCACATCGATGGAAAAGAAGGCAAGTAGGGCAATAGCCAAGGGAAAGAAAATAGATTTTGGTTTCTTTGATGATTATGATTTTTCCATGAGTAGATGGATTGAAGCAATGGGGTGAAAAAATTTTTGTACCATTAACCTACCCATATATCCCCAATTAGTAAGACAATTTTATGAAAATCTGAAGAGAGATTTTGGGGAAGTTGTATCCTCAGTTAAGGGAGTTAAGTTTGAACTCACAGAAGAAAGAATTGCTCAAATTTTTGGGATTCCCTATGGTGTGATAGTACCTAAGAGACTCTTTGATAAAAAGGAAGGGTTAAGAGCTATAATAAGGAGAGATGATATAGAGAGTGATGTACTTGCCAACACCCTAACATTTGAGATGATACTTTTCCACCACATGATAGGAGGGATCCTTATCCCTAAGCTAGGGAGACATGATTTTGTATCTGAGAGAGAGCTTATGGTCATGATGTATATTGTCAGAGGCATCCCTTTGAACCTTCCAGGGATTATGTTATACTAGATGAGGGAGGTGACATCAAAGAAGAATGTCTGTTTACCTTATGGTATGCCCCTCATGAAGATATTTATGGAAGTGGGAGTCCCTGTAGAAAATGAGACCTACAAGAAGCTATCACACTGATATTTATGATGATAGGTCTCTGAATAGAATGAAATATCATGTAGTTGGTGGTAGGTGGGTTAAGAAGATATCTAGTCAGAAAAGGAGAGAGGACAGAGTAGAGTAGACTAGAGAGCCTTCTACTCCTGTACCTCCAGCACCATCATCCCTCATCCTACATTCAGCTGTTCATGATCAGGCCCCACCATCACCTACCACTACTGCTTTACCTGCATCACCATCTGTGACCCCTACTCCTTAGCCTGCGATCTCTAACACTACCATACTTGAGAGATTAGCTGATATGATTGCAGCTAGGGTGAGTACCGATGTGAGAGCTCCCTTGGATAGATTTGATGTGTTTCAGAATGAGATGAAAACTAGATTAACTGCATTAGAGCAGAAAAAACCCTAGCCAGATGCACCTACCGATATTCCTGACTTGGCTAGAGAGATAGCTAGATTAAGGAAAGCCTTGAGTCCAAGAGTACTCAGATGTAGTCAATCATCGAGGACTCGGACGAGCTTAGCAGGAGGGCATCCTTTCTATACTATCTTCCATGGGCAGTCTATTAGGCATGATCGAGAGGCTAGCCCCTGGAGCAGTGCCAACAACAACAGTAGATGTAGCAGCCACCATAGCAATAAGTGCTTCCATGCCTCAGCCTCAGTCCATATCTCGTCCTCCTACTCAGCCTTCCACCAGTCAGGCTGGATCTCCATTCAGAGTATATACCAGGGCTGGTGTAGGATTTTTTGCTCCAAGTGTGATTGGCCCATCTAGTAGGACCAGGAGCCGACGAGTGGGACCCTCCACCTCTAGGGCTAGCTTATCTGAGTTCTTGGACATCCCCTCTGATACAGAGTAGAGATGGTGCCCTATGACTACTTAGGTTTTCTTTTTATTTGTTGTGTAGTCTATCTACTGATGTATTAGCATTTGATGTATTCAGATGTATGGACATGTTTTGAGCTTGTTGTATCTTGGTGCACTATGTCTACTATTTTGTGTAGTATATTCATTTTGCATTTGATACAATGTAAGACTCATCTTTTATCTAATGAATTCTGCTTTTTAATTTCTTATGTATTATTATTTAATTTGTGTCTTGATTAATGACAAAAAGGTGGAGAAAACTAAGAACCATGTATATGAGCCATGATATAAGAAGAAAATTTAAGACGAATAACCTTCATAAATGATATAAGAAAACCTTCATAAACAAAGATATGAAAAAGTAAAAGCTAAGCTATAAGAAGCATTATGCAAAATTTTGAGACTTTTTTTGAAGCACTATGCAAAATTTTCATGAAAATAATGCGTATGATCCTTATGTACCTTTGTAGCCATAATATTCCATGATACTTCATGTCTTGCTATAAACATTGCTCAAATCATGATATTGCCTTGATATATCCTTGCACTATATTGGTCATACAAGTATAAATTGACAAGGAGATAAATCCAAATTTAAAAACATAAGCATAAACCAAGAGGGAGCAAGATATAAGATCAAAAAGGATCCATACTCTTATATTGTTGACAATAGTTTCAAATGCACTTAGGCCTAATCTTGACTTAATATGATTCTTGCATTATATTTATATCATTTGCTCACATACTCAAAATTTTGTCATCATCAAAAAGGGAGAGATTGTTGACTCCAAAAATTGATTTTGATGATTAACAAAATATTTGAGTATATAATTGGTCTAATAGTTTCATTAAGTTGATGTTTCAAGGAAATTAATAGGTATCAAAGGATTGACCCTTAAGGCTCAAACAAATTCGAGAGAAAAGATTTTGGAAGCCTATTTGGAATGAAAGATGTTTGAAGTTAATGTGGAAAAGGTCATCAAAAGATTCGAATCAAAATATCTTTTAATTAACAAAGTTTAGAAAAATTCAGATTAGCTATCATCCAAGTCGACTCAAATTTTATCTGAGTTGACTCAAACTAAAAATAGAAGAAAAGAAGGTTCTGGCATCTAGAGTTTTAGCCATGTTGCTCTTTGAATTGATTTTGATGATTGCAGAGTATTTGAGAGGATTACTAATGATTTTGACTTGAAAAAAGATTTATTATATTTCAGAGGCAAAATCATAATTTTATCAAATTCTGATTCGAAAGCCTCAAGAGCAAGAACAGAAGATTTGTGATCTATTGGAGATAATTTCATACTTTT
This sequence comes from Elaeis guineensis, assembly GCF_000442705.2. Lineage (NCBI taxonomy): Eukaryota > Viridiplantae > Streptophyta > Magnoliopsida > Arecales > Arecaceae > Elaeis > Elaeis guineensis. The sequence continues at coordinate 20,643,450 of NC_026008.2, read as the reverse complement.
TGGATGGATATATTGAGAGAAATTCAAATTTAAAGAATTGGGTCGACTCCTATCAAAAGGGACTGAACGGCATGCCATTTCTGACTAGCACACCCAAAGGAGATGATCCTATGAGTCGACCTCTGTTACTGTACAAGTCAAAATTATAGAATAGTCAGTTTCTGTTCTGTACCATAGAGGTCGACCCCATCAGTCGACCCCTGTGTAGCCTGTGACGGAAATTTCCGTAACGACTAGTTTTCAGCTCTTTTTGATAGTATTTAATATTCTTTTAATGATCTCCAATGGCTCTATTTTCAGTCCAGATTTATCTCTAGCATCTATTGAAGATAAAAAGGCACTTAAAGGAGGGAAAAAGTAAGGTTTTTCAAGCATTCATTTTAGTCCTAAGTAAAAAGACCTCTTCAAGCAAAAGAAGCTTTTAATTCAAGTTCACCAACCCCTCAAGAGCTCATTCAAGTCTTCAACCACCTTGAGAGAAATCAGAAAAACTTTTTTCATATTGTGTAAAGTATATTTAAAGTTTTATTTGCTCATTAAAGGAGCTAAATTTGTATTTTCATGTGATTAACTCATATACTCTATTTTATCTTATTTTTTAGTTTTGAAAGGGTTCTAAAACTTGAAAAAGTTGGTCCGAATCTTGAATCGGATTGTATTCGGTTGGCTTGTACCTGAGAACAAGTGTTCTAGCTTGAGATAGCTAGAGTCAGAGGTACCGACGTTGTATTTTTATTGAATACGGTTTAGTGGATTTAAATTCTCAAGTAGGAGCTCGGGGAGTGGATGTAGGTGCAAGGTTAGCACCAAACTACTATAAATCTTAATTATTTGTGGCATGCTTACTTACTTTCTTCCTAAATTTTACTTTCTTGCATTCTTGTATCTTATTGCTACACCTTGCTTAAATCACTCACTACATATATCTTGCTTAGTATTACTTAATCCTTGTGGTTCTAAATTAACTTTAAAATTTTAAAAATCCAATTCACCTCCCCTTCTTGGATTGCATAGCTGGGCAACAAGTGGTATCAGAGCCCGGTGTTCTAGCTTTTTTTTAATTTAATCATCAAAGAGCCAAAGATCTATGGCAACTCAAGTTGGTGCTTCACTAGCCGAGGGGTAGTCCACAAACCAACCTCCACTTTTCAATGGGTTAAACTACACCTATTAGAAAGCTTGGATGAAAATCTTTATCCAAGCATTTGACTATGATATGTGGAGTATCATAGTTAATGGACCACACACACCCACTAAGATAATTGACGGTGTAGAATCAACCAAACCCAAAAGAGAATGGGATGAGGTTGACAAGAAAATAGCTCAACTCAATGCTAAAGCCATGAATATTTTGTATTGTGCTTTAGATGCTAATGAATTTAATCGCATTTCAACATACATGTCGGCTAAGAAAATATAGGATAGATTAGAAGTAACGCATGAAGGCACTAATCAAGTTAAGTAATAAAAAATTAACATACTTGTGCACAAATATGAACTCTTTAAAATGGAGCATAATGAATCAATAACTGAAATATTTACTCATTTTATGGATATTATTAATAGTCTAAAAAATTTTGGTAAGTCTTATTCTAACAGCGATCTTGTAAGAAAGATTCTTAGATTTTTATCAAGGACTTGGGAGGCCAAAGTGACCGCAATCTAAAAAGCCAAAGATCTGAATATTTTATCTTTGGAAGAGCTTCTAGGATCGCTAATGACACACGAGCTAAGCATGAAACAACATCAAGAAGAAGATGTCAAGAAGAAGAGGACAATCGCCTTTAAGTCCACTACTCAACTCGATGAGGAATCTGAAGAAATAGAAAATGAAGAGCAAGATGAAGAAATGACCCTCATCACTAGAAAGTTTAAAAGATTTTTGAAGAAAAAAATAAAAGATGAGGAAGAGGCCACCTACAAAAAGGCAGCATAGCAAGGAGAAAGATAAGGAGCAACCCCTTATTTGTTATGAATGTAAGAAGTTGGGACACTTTAGATCCGAATGTCCACAACTTAAGAAGGGCTCCAAGAAGTACAAGAAAAAGGCTGTGGCGGCTACATGGAGTGATAGTAATGAGTCAAGCTCCAAAGAAGAAGAATCTCATGAACAAGCCAACTTGTGCCTTATGGCACATAAAAATGAGGTAAATGCTGAAACTCCTAATGACTTTACTTTTGAATAACTTCAAGAAGTATTTTATGATCTAGTTGATGATCTAAAGAAGTTAGGGATAAAGAACAAAGAATTGAAATCAAAGAATCAATCTTTACTAAAAGAAAATGAGATTATTTTAAATAAAAAATTGATCTTGACACAAAAAAATTGAAACTTAAAAAATAAAATTGCTAAGTTAAAATCTATAGTAGAAAAGTTCACTCTAAATTTAAATAAACTTCAAATGATAGTTGATAATCAAAAGACCGTTTGTGATAAAGCCAGTCTTGGCTAGAACCCTTTAAAGAAATAAAAATTTTTAAAAAACATCTATGTGAACTCATCAAGCAATAAATTTTTAAATATTACTTGCTTTAAATATGGTAAAGAAGGACACAAATTCTATACATGTTTCTCTAGCAAATCTAAAAATTCTAATGTGAAGAAAATATGGGTTCCAAAAGGAACCATTGTGACTAATCAAAAATGATCAAAGAAAATTTGGGTACCTAAAGTCAAAACTTGATTTTTGTATGCTGGTGTGTCTTGCATCCTAAGGAACAAATCAGAAATGGTATCTTGATAGCGGGTGCTCAAGACACATGACCGGTGATGATTCTCAATTCATCACACTTGATGCAAAAAATGGAGGGATGGTCACCTTTAGAGATAATGGCACAGAAAAGATCATCAGTATAGGTAACATTGGTATCACTCCCTCCAAGTATATTGAAAATATTTTATTAGTAGATAGTTTGAAACATAATCTATTAAGCATTGTCAATTTTGTGACAAAGAGTACAAAGTTATTTTTGAATCTTCATTATGCATAGTAACTAGTCCCAATGATGAAGGCATTAAATTTGTTGGACATAGACATGATAATATTTATATGGTAGATTTGAATGATCTTTCCAAGATAAACATGCAATGTCTAGTAGCCTTGAATACCAAAATTAATGAGACTAGTTGGCTTTGGCACCGTAGGCTTGCACATATTAGCATGCATTCACTTTCAAAATTTATTAAAAAGAAATTGATTACTGGTTTACCTAAATTGAATTTTGAAAAGGATAGAATTTATGATGCATGCCAACTGGATAAATAAACAAAAGTCTCATTCAAATCTAAAAACATTATTTCAACTTCTAGGCTATTAGAATTATTGCACATGGATTTATTTGGACCCACTAGAACTACTAGTTTAGGTGAAAAATGTTATAGCTTTGTAATTATTGATAATTTCTCTCATTTTACATGGGTTTTCTTTTTGACACATAAGGATGAAACTTTTCATGTGTTCTCAAAATTTTATCGAAGAGTTACTAATGAAAAAAAATTTTCAATTCAAAATATTCAAAGTGATCATAGAACCGAATTTAAAAATCAAGATTTTGAAAAATTTTGTGATGAAAAAGGTATTGACCATAATTTTTCAGCACATAGGACACCACAACAAAATGGGATAGTAGAAAGAAAAAATAGAATCCTTGAAGAAATAGCCCGTACCATACTATGTGAAAGTAACCTCCCAAGATACTTTTGGACAGAAGCAATTAACACGGCATGCTATATTTTAAACCATGCTTTAATTAGACCAATTCTAAAAAAAATGCCCTATGAGCTTTGAAAAGAAAGAAAATCAAATATTGTATTTTTTCATATTTTTGGTTGCTGATGTTTTATTTTGAACAATGGTAAAGAGAGATTAAAAAAATTTGATGCAAAATCCGATGAAGCTATTTTTCTTGGTTACTCCTCTTCTAGCAAAGCTTTTAGAGTTTTCAACAAAAGAACTTTAGTAGTAGAGGAGTCAATACATGTTGTTTTTGATGAGACTAATGATCTTCTTTCAAGGAAGTATGAAGGTATTGATGATGCAGATCCTCTTATAGAAGGGATGAAAGAGCTCACTCTAAAAGACTCAATAATTCAAAATGAAGAAGAACATGAAAACAAACAAGATGATGAAGGTGAAGAACAAAAAGAACAACCTCAAGGTACAAATGATCTACCCAAAAAATGGAGGTATGATCACAATCACCCCAAATAACTAATCATTGGTGATCTTACACATGGAGTAAGAACTCGTTCTTCACTTAGAGTTGCATACAATCATTTTGTATTTGTTTCTCAGTTTAAACCTAAAACCATAGATGAAGCTGAAAAAGATTATAATTGGATAAATGCAATGCAAAAAAAACTTAATCAATTCGAAAGAAATAATATATAGACTTTAGTATCGAGATCTCAAAATTATTCTGTAATTGGCACAAAATGGATATATAGAAATAAATTAGATGAACATGAAAATATGATTAGGAATAAAGCAAGATTAGTTACAAAGGGTTATAATCAAGAAGAAAAAATTGATTTTGATGAGACCTTTGCACCTGTTGCTAGATTAGAAGCAATTAGGCTTTTACTTGCATATGCATGCTTTATGAACTTTAAGTTATTCCAAATGGATGTCAAAAGTGCTTTTCTAAATGGTTATGTTGCTAAAGAAGTATATGTAGAACAACCCTTCGATTTTGAAAATCATGCTTTTCCTAATCATATTTTCAAATTAAACAAAGCTTTGTATGGTTTAAAACAAGCACTTAGAGCTTGATATGAAAGGTTAAGTAAATTCTTGCTTAATAATAATTTTTGAAGAAGAAATGTAGATACTGTTGTGATCCAGATGGTGTGCCCAAGGCCTAGGGGATCAAGGCTAAGGCCAAGGTCCATCATTCATGAGGGCTTCATGGAGGCACTAGGGCTAGTTGGGCCCTAGGTTGAAAGGCTGTGGGCCTTTCGGGTTCTTGAGGTCTAGGTTATGTGGGTCTCAAGGGACCAACTCTTTATGGGCCAGGTCTGGGCCCAGGATAGGTGAGATTAAGTCGAGTCATGGGTGTACATGGGCTTGGGTTAACCTAATCTCCCATAGAGTTGGTCAAGGGAGTGTTGGGTTTGGATGTTGCCCAGCTATGCAACCCAAGAGGGAGGGGGGCTGAATTGGGTTTTAAAAATTTTAAGCTTGACTTATGACTTATGAAAAATATTTGACAAAAGCTAAATAAATAGGGAGAGTAAAATTAATTCAAGGCTAATGGCTAAAAGCTAGAATGCAAGAGAATAATGAAGAGTTAAAGAAGAGCAATTAGACACACCACAAACAAAAAGATTTATAGTGGTTCGGTGCCAACCTTGCACCTACATCCACTCCCCAAGCTCCTACTTGGGAATTCCAATCTACTAATCTTGTATTCAACCCGAATACAAACATCAAAAACTCCGACTCTAGCTATCCCAAGCTAGTCCACTTATTTTTTGGGTACAAGCCAACCCAATACACTCCGATTCAAGGTTCGGATCAACCTTCCCTTGTTTTGGAACCCTTCCAAAATAAAAACAATAACACAAACAAAGTATAACAATGAATAGCACAAAAAAAAACTCTTTTAATGAGCGTATGAGACTTTAAATACTCTTTACTCAAGAAGAAGAAGACCCTTTTTTATTTCCTCAAGGTGGTTGGAGACTAGAATGTGCACTTGAGGAGTTGGTGAGCTTGGATCAAAGGCTTCTTGAATGCTTTGAGTGAGCTTTTGCTTAGGGCTGAAAAGTTTGCTAGAATCCCTTTTTCAAAATCTCTCTTCTTGATTCTTCTTTTTGATTTCCACCTTTTTGTCCCTTTTATAGCTTCAGGAAATAGTGGAAAACATTCTAGGCTGAAATAGAGCCGTTAGACCATAATAAATGAGCATTAAAAGTACTTAAAATGGGTTAAAAACTAGCCGTTGTAGAAAAATCCTGTCACAGGGGTCGACTCATGAGTCGACTCATGCCTGGGGGTCGACTCATGCCTGGGGGTCGACCTTTGTGGAAAATCATCACAGAATCGAACGGGATCCAAGGTTCTGTAAAACTGGCTTAAAACCCACAGAGGTCGACTCATGAGTCGACTCATGCCTTGGGGGTCGACTCATGGGTCGACTCACAGGTTGTGCCAAGTCTTTGCCGGTCAGGAATTTCAGCATACCAGTCATCTCATGTGCCATGAGTCGACTCATGGGTCGACTCATGATTTTCAATCATGCATATCTTTCAAAATACAAGTCCAAAATCAATAAAATTTTTACCATTGGATCACAAATCTTTTATTCTATCATTTGATACTATCAAATCAGGATTTTGATAAAATTATAATTTTGCCCATGAAGAGCAATAAGTCTTTTTCAAGTGAGAAATATTAGTACCCCTTCAACTGCTTTGTAATCATCAAAATCAATCTAAGGAGCAACAATCTCCCCCTTTTTGATGATGACAAAATACTTGAACAAAAGTATTTATATGAATCAATGATCATGAATTTCAAAGGAATGAAATACATTATAGGTAGTTTGAAGATAAATAGAAATTTACTACCAACTTATAAGTGCATTTGCTTGAAAAGAAGATTGATTCTTTTGGCATGTGATACATGTGCCCATTTGCATAAATAATTTGCCTATTGCTTAATGATTTGAAAATTTGCTCATTTGATTATGTGATTTTGGTATCAGAGTAGAAAATTTATTTTTGTTATCAGAGCAAAGCAAAATTTACCTTATGATTTCTCATTTGCTTGTTTTTTAAATTTTTTGAAAATTCGCTCATTCTCATTTGATTATTTAGTTTTAGTATCAGAGCATGTTTAACAATTAAGTGTATCAATGTATGTCTAAGAATTAATTTTAAAGCATGTCAGAGCATGTTTAAGAAGTAATTTTAAAGGTTGCTCAATTGCTTTGTGCTTAGCAATTCACTCATTTTGTTATCAATCGTGTTTTTGATATTTTAATTTCTCCCAATTCACTCATTTTATTTTGAAGTCTTTTATTTATCTTTCTTTTGATACTTTTGCTTAGCAATTCACTCATTGTATTTTTAAGTCATTTAATAATCTTGCTTTTGATATTTTTCTTTAATTTCTTTTCCTTTTTGACATCATCAAACATTGTTAACTCCCCCTCTTTTTTTGAATACATTTTCTCTTTAGTGTTTCTTCAAACTTCTTGTGCTAATCATTAATGTTTACTCCCCCTGAATACAGCAATCATAAAATAAAATATGCCATTGAGTACCATAGATATGAATTAGCAACAAAGAAAAGATGTATAATTACCAAAAGATGATTGATACCGTTACCAAGAGTAGATATATAATTAAAAGATGATTGATACCATAGTTGTTTCAATACATATTCCATAATATAAAAGTCAACTAGTTAACATCATTACATGGCCCAAAAGATAGATCCTAGAACGAAACAAAAGACAAGGCTAACTACAAGGATCTAGTAGAGCTCATGACTCTATGGATCAGAATCAGATGTATCAGAGATGGGGTGGGGAGATGATGGATCACGACCAAGAGCTCGTCCTCTACCCCGTCTGCCTCTGCCACGAGTGGAGGTGCTGGCACGAGTAGGTGGGCGAGATGATCCTAAAGGCTGAGAGGCCATAGGCTGGACTGCAAGAGAGAGCCTGATGGAATCAAGAACGTTCAGAGCTCTCGAAACAGACTGAAGCAGTGCAGTGAACTATGTAGATGCATGCTCACTAGAGCCTCGGATCTCTCTCCTCAAGAAGTCAAATCCACCCTCCAATACACCTCTGAGTCTGCCAGCCTCCGCAGTTAGGTCTGTGACCTCAATAGTGCACTCCTGTGGCTGAGGATGGGCCAGAGCTAATACCTGCCCCTGCAGGTCAAGTACTCTCCCAGTCAGTCTCAAAATGTAATCCTCGAGCTGCTGAATCCGAACTGACTGATCTGAGATCATCTGAAATACAGTGGAGATATGGGGGATCAAGGTCTGATCAGATGCATCTAATGATGTGGATCTCGGTGCAAATGCAGAAGTGCTCCACTGACGAGAAAGCAAGGAAGCCACACGCTGAGAAATCTGCTCAATCTGATCATCAGCCAATCTGAACTCTGAGGGAGGTACTCTGCTGTCTGGCTGCTGAACTGGTGTGTGCCTCCTGGTGGACTCTGAAGGGCCAGCCTCTGGATCTGAAACAAACTGGATGTCTGGAGATGCTGCCCTGAAGTCATGGAGAGGTGATGAGGGACCTTCTTCCTCAGCTCTATCCTCAACTCTATCCTCAGCTCTCTCCTCAGCTCTCTTTTCTGTACCCTTGATCTAACCACCATCAATCCTAGTGAATCCCATGCGGTGCAGAGTGTGTTGGTTGATGGTGTCAGCGTGAGAAAGCCTAGCAGATGCCTCCCCCTCAAAGCTAACTCCAAACCTCCTGAATACTAGTGTGAGGGCCATACCAAAAGGCAGATGTGCCTTGGATCTATTCAGTATTTCTCTCATGGCCTCAATCATTAAAGCAGAGAGGTTTAAGGGGGTTTGGGTGATCACATGAAACATTATACATATATCTCGGCCAGAGAGGAGGTCATGTCTACCACTTCTCGGGAAGAAAAGCTTTGTCACTAATTGATGTAGAATTCTCATTTCAATTGACAAGATCTTGGCTTCTAATTTATTTAGACTTCCCGAGTAGGTTTCTCCTAAAATTACATTGATCCCTTCTTCCTTCACTGGGAGTTCCATGTTAGAATATCCCTCACAGGGCAAATGTAGAATCTCTCCCAAAATAATAGGATCTAAGCAGATATCAATTTCCTTAACAGTAGAAGTTACTGTTCCATTGCCATAGTGCAGATTCAGATAAAACTCTCTAACCAAGTCTACATATGTAACTTCCTTGAGAGAACAGTAAAATCTTCAACCTTGATTTTTGATCTTTGACCCAAAGGAGAAACCTTCTTTTTCAAAGAATCTAAAGTCCACATTCTTGTCGGTTTCTACCTTTCTGTCAGAGAGAGGGATTTTGCTAGGGCTAAGAGGAGACTGAGAGAGACCTGGTGCAGACGCTGAAGCCGGAATGGAAGCAGAGGAGGTCTGAGAAGCTTGCCTTTTTCTGCGGATGCCTTCTTCCAGCTCACGGACTGATTTTCTTCTTTGAGGGAGTTTCATTTTTGGGGCCATTCTCACCACAAGAGCAAGCAAGGAGACTCGGAAGATCAAATGGGTGAGGAGAAGGAGGGTTATTAGAAGATGGAAAGGGATTTTGGTGGAGAGAAATCATGATTTTGAGAAGAACGGTGAAAGCTAGGGCACACTCCAACCGCTTCAATCAAAGGAGAAAAATGTGAAAAGCTCCTTTCCCAAGGAATGATTTGAGGTGGAGAGGTGGTGGGAGAATGATCTTGGGCTAAATCCTTGGTTTTGGAGAGAACAAAGATGAGGACGACGAGTCGTGGAGGGAGGAAGATGAGGAAGGAGGGGTCGGCTCATGAATGGGCTTTTGGTTAAAAAAGAAGTGAACCCGTGGGATGATGGCCGAAAATTTCAAGTATGCCATTGGGTCGACCCTAGGGGGTCGACTCATGATTCACAAAATTTCAGGAAAAATATGAATAAATTCTGAAAAAATTCAAAATTTTGGGAGAAGAATTTTTGCTCAATGACAAGTTGTGAGAATGATAATCTTGAGCTTTTAGGTCTAAGAGAGATGATGAAAATTGAGCTCAAAGAAATTTTGACATCGATTCCTTGGAATTGGAGAAACATTTAGGCAAATGGATCAAGAATTCCTAGATTTCTCCTAATTTCACAGAATCTATCCTCACTAAGGGCCTTTGTAAAGATATCAGCTAATTAATTTTTAGTGCAAACATAGTCAAGAATTATATCTTTATTTTGAACATGTTCTCTTATAAAATGATGTCTTATTTCAATATGTTTAGACCTTGAATGTTGAATTGAATTTTTAGTAAGATTTATGGCACTAATGTTATCACATCTTATGGGTGTTTCATTAAGTTTGATACCAAAGTCTTCGAGTTGTTGCTTAATCTACAAGATTTGAGCACAACAACTTCCGACTGCAATGTATTCGGCCTCAGCCGTAGACAGTGCTACCGAATTTTGTTTCTTGCTAAACCAGGAGATTAGGTTAACTCCAAGAAATTGGCAAGTTCCACTAGTGCTTTTTCTATCTAATCTACATCCAGCAAAATCAGCATCTGAATATCCTATTAAGTCAATTAATGAGTCCTTAGAGTACCATAATCCTAGAGTTTGAGTACCATTTAAATATCTAAGGATTCTTTTAACAGCATTCAAGTGAGACTCTTTAGGATTAGATTGAAATCTAGCACACAAACAAACACTAAACATGATATCAAGCCTACTTGCAGTTAAATATAGTAGAGAGTCAATCATACCTCTATAGTATTTTAAGTCTACACATTTACCTTCTTCATCCTTGTCAAGCTTACATGAGGGGCTCATGGGTGTGCCAATTGCTTTGGAGTTCTCCATTCCAAATCTTTTGAGTAATTCCTTGGTATACTTGCTTTAGGTGATGGAGATTCCTTCCTTTGTTTGTTTGATTTGGAGTCCGAGGAAGAAAGTAAGTTCTCCCATCATGCTCATCTCGAACTCCCCCTGCATGAGCTCAGCAAAGTCTTGACAAAGAGATTCATTAGTAGACCCAAAAATAATGTCATCAACATAAATTTGTATAACTAACATATCATTTTGATTTCTTTTAATAAAGAGGGTTGTGTCTACATTATCTCTTGAAAAACTATTATTTAGTAAAAATTTGCTTAGCCTATCATACCAAGCCCTAGATGCTTGTTTTAAACCATATAGAGCTTTATTTAATTTAAAAACATGATTAGGAAAAGCATGATTTTCAAAACCTGAGGGTTGTTCTACATAGACTTCTTCAGTAATATATCCATTTAAAAATATACTTTTGACATCCATTTGAAATAATTTAAATTTTATAAAGCAAGCATATGCAAGTAGAAGTCTAATGGCCTCTAATCTAGCAACAGGTGCAAAGGTCTCATCAAAATCAATTCCTTCTTCTTGATTATAACCTTTAGCAACCAATCTTGCTTTATTTCTTATTATATTTCCATGTTCATCTAATTTGTTCCTAAAGATCCATTTTGTGCCAATTATTGAATAATTTTTAGGTCTTGATACTAAAGTCCATACATTATTTCTCTTAAATTGATTAAGTTCCTCTTGCATTGCATTAATCCAATTATAATCATTTTCAGCTTCTTCAATAGTTTTTGGTTCGAGATGAGAGACAAAAGTACAATGATTAAATACATCTTTAAGTGAAGAACGAGTTTTTACCCCATGCATAGGATCACCAATAATTAACTCCTTAGGGTGATTGTGAACATACCTCCATTCTTTGGGTAGGTCATTTGTACCTTGAGGTTGTTCTTGATGTTCTTCACCTCCCTCATCCTGTTTGTCTTCATGTTCCTTGTCATCTTGAGCTGTTGAATCTTTCAGAGTGATCTCCTTCATTCCTTCTATAAGAGGATCTACATCATCAATACCTTCATTCTTCCTTAAAGGAAGATCGTTAGATTCATCAAAGATAACATGTATGGACTCCTCTACTACTAAAGTTCTTTTGTTAAAAACTCTAAAAGCTTTACTAGTGGAGGAGTAACCAAGAAAGATTGCTTCATCTGATTTTGCATCAAATTTTTCAAGTCTTTCTTTACCATTATTTAATACAAAACATCGGCAACCAAAAATATGAAAATATGCAATATTAGGTTTTCTTTCTTTCCAAAGCTCATAGGGAGTTTTCTTTAAAATTTATCTAATCAAAGCACGATTTAAAATGTAACATGCTGTGTTAATTGCTTCCGCCCAAAAATATCTTGGAAGGTTGCTTTCACATAGCATGGTACGGGCCATTTCTTCTAAGGTTCTGTTTTTCCTTTCTACTATCCCATTTTGTTGGGGTGTCCTAGGTGCAGAGAAGTTATGGCCAATTCCTTTTTCATCACAAAAGTTTTCAAAGTCTTGATTTTCAAATTCAGTTTCATGATCACTTCGAATATTTTGAATTGAAAATCCTTTCTCATTAGTGACTTTTCGATAAAATTTAGTGAAAACATGAAAAGTTTCATCTTTGTGTGCCAAAGAGAAAATCCAAGTAAAACGAGAGTAATCATCTATAATTACAAAACCATATCATTTTCTTCCTAGACTAGTGGTTCTAGAAGGTCCAAATAAGTCCATATGCAAAAGCTCTAAAGGTCTAGAGATTGAAATAATATTTTTAGATTTAAATAAAATTCTTGTTTGTTTACCTAGTTGGCATGCATCACAAATTCTATCCTTTTCAAAATTTAATTTTGGCAAACCAAGAACTAATTCTTTCTTAACTAATTTTGAAAGAGAATGCATGCTAATGTGTGCAAGTCTGTGATGCCAAAGCCAACTAGTCTCATTAATTTTAGCATTCAAGGATACTAGGCATTGCATGTTTATTTTGGCTAAATCATTTAAATCTACCATATAAACATTACCATGTCTATGTCCAATAAATTTAATGCCATCATTAATAGGACTAGTTACAATGCAAACAGACAATTCAAAAATAACTTTATATCCTTTATCACAAAATTGACTAATGCTTAGTAAATTATGCTTTAAACCATCTACTAACAAAATATTTTCAATGTATTTGGAGAGAGTGATACCAATGTTACCTATACCGATGATCTTTCCTTTGCCATTATCTCCAAAGGTGACCATCCCTCCATCCCTAGCATCAAGAGTGATGAATTGGGATTCATCATTAGTCATGTGTCTCGAGCATCCACTGTCAAGATACCATTTTCTGTTTCCTCCTTGGGATGCTAGACACACCGCAAGCAAAAGTCAAGTTTTTGTTTTAGGTACCCAAGCTTTCTTGGGTCCTTTTTGGTTAGTCATAATGGTTCCTTTTGGAACCCATATTTTCTTTACAGTTGAGTTTGCAGACTTGTTAGAGAAGCAAGTGTATGACTTATGTCCTATTCTACCACATTTGAAGCAAGTAATATTAGAAGACTTGTTGCTTAAAGAGTTTACATAAATATTTTTTAGATATTTTTATTTCTTCAAGGGGTTATAGCCAAGTCCAGCCTTATCATACACGACTTTTTGATTTTCAAGAATCATATTAAGTTTATTTGAACTCAAGATGAATTTTTCAACTAATGATTTTAACTTGGCAATTTCATTCTTTAAACTTTGATTTTCTTGAAGCAGGGTGGATTTTTTAATTGAAATATTTTTATTTTATTTCAATAGAGATTGATTTTTCAATTTTAGATCTTTGTTCTTCATCCCTAGTTTCTTTAATTCATCAACTAAATCATAAAAAGCTTCATGTAATTCTTCAAATGTAAAGTCACTCGGAGTTTCGAAAATTACCTCATTTTTGTGTGCCATAAGGCACAGGTTGGCTTGTTCGGTTGAGTTATCATCTTCGGAGCTTGAGTCATCACTCGCACTCCAAGTGGCCATCATGGCCTTCTTCTTGTACTTCTTGGGACACTTCTTCAGTTGTGGACATTCGGATTTGAAGTGTCCCAGCTTCTTGCATTCGTAGCAGATAAGGGGTTGGTCTTTCTCTTTTTCTTTACTCTGTTCCCCTTTTGTGAATGGCCTCTTCCTCATCCCTTGTTTCCTTTTTCTCAAAAATTTTTTGAATCTTCGGGTAATGAGTGCCATCTCTTCATCCTGTTCTTCATCTTCAGTGTCATCAGTTTCTTCATCTGGTGGAGCTGTGGATTTGAGGGCAATTATTCTTTTCTTTTTGACTTCTTCCCCTTGATGTTGCTTCATGCTTAGCTCATGAGTCATCAATGATCCAAGAAGCTCTTCCAAGGGTAGAATGTTCAAGTCCTTGGTTTCTTGGATGGCAGTCACTTTGGCTTCCCAAGTTCTTGGTAAGGACCTGAGAATCTTTCTTACAAGCTCACTGTTAGTATAGGACTTACCAAGACTCTTTAAACCATTTATAATATCAGTAAAATGAGTAAACATTTCAGTTATGGACTCATTATGCTCCATTTTAAACAATTCATATTTATGCACAAGCATGTTGATTTTAGACTCCTTTACTTGATTGGTTCCTTCATGGGTTACTTCTAACCTATCCCATATTTCTTTAGCAGATGAGCAAGTAGAAATGCAATTAAATTTGTTAGCATCAAGAGCACTGTTGGTGCAAAAATCTGCTTGCGTCGGAGAAGCTGGAGTCGGGGAAGTCGCGGTCGCCGTCGGGACCTGCAAAGGAAGTCTAAACCGGAGGTGGGGTTGCTCCGGCAAGACCCTCCGACGCTCAAGTCAGTTCTCTACCTCAACAAGAATGGAGTGCTCGAACGGAGAATTTAGCAGAGTTTTTAGATAAAAGATGAGAGCTTATAGAATAATGTATCTGGAGCCCCCTTTTATAGGCGGAGGGGGCAGTAGCCTGACAGCGACATCTGTAACCGTCTGGCAGTGGGCTGCCCAGGGTCAGGCAGAGTTTGCTGCGAAGAGTAGTGGAGTGGACCCGTGGCTATCACCGGGGTGTGCCACGTGGAGTCTGTCGCGGGGAGTGGAGCGGCGTCTGTTGTCACGACTTGCCAGCGGATGGGAGAATCGTGCGGTATCCATCGCAGGAAGTGGAGCAGGATCGTGGCCGTTATTGTGGCCTGCCAGGGAGTAGTGGAGCTGCGCGGAATCCGTCGTAGGAAGTGGAGCAGAGCTGCGACCGTTACTGCGGCCTGTCGGGGAGTGATGGAGCTGCGCGGAATCCGCCGCAGGAAGTGGAGCAGGATTGTGGCCGTTATGGTGGCCTGCCAGGGAGTGCAGATCCATCGGCTGAAGTTCGACAACGGTCGGAGTCCAGCTCCCGTAGGGGTCCGGGTGGAGTCCTCCTTGCGGTTGGGGTCGTGGGTGGAGCCCGGCTCCCGTAGGAGTCCGGACGAAGTCTGTCTGCAGCCGTTGGAGTCGAGGATGAATTCCGACTCCCGTAGGAGTCCGGGCGGAGTCTTCCTGCAATTAAAGTTAAAGGCGAAGTCCGGCTCCCGTAGGAGTCCGGACAAGGCTTACCGGCAGCTGATGTTGAGGATGGAGCCCGACTCCCGTAGGAGTCCGGGCGGAGTCTGGTTGCGGTTGAGGTTGTTGGCGGAGTCCGGCTCCCGTAGGAGTTCGGACGAAGTCTGTCTGCAGCCGTTGGAGTTGAGGACGAAGCCCGGCTCCCGTAGGAGTCCGGGTGGAGTCTTCCTGAAATTAAAGTTAAAGGTGAAGTCCGGCTCCCGTAGGAGTCCTATCAAGGCTTACCGGTAGCTGATGTTGAGGACGGGCCCCGGCTCCTGTAGGAGTCCGGGCGGAGTCTACTTGCGGTTGAGGTTGTTGGCGGAGTCCGGCTCCCGTAGGAGTCCGGACGAAGTTTGTCTGCAGCCGTTGGAGTCAAGGATGAAGCCCGGCTCCCGTAGGAGTTCGGGTGGAGTCTTCCTGCAATTAAAGTTAAAGGCGAAGTCTGGCTCCCGTAGGAGTCCGGACAAGGCTTACCGGCAGCTGATGTTGAGGATGGAGCCCGGCTCCCGTAGGAGTCCGGACGGACCTCCTGGAGCCGATTCTGCTGAGAACTTCGGCTGTGGGTATTTTATACCCAACACCAGTCTCCGTACTTCCGAGTTTGAATTTCGAACGAAGGAAGTACAGAGAGAGATGGGCACAGCCGAAACCGTCCCTTCGAATCCTGCGCACTGCCGCCCCCAGATATTTTGGAATTAAATGTGCGCGTGCCGGAGTCTTTTCGGATCGGGGCGATACGAAGCGACCCTTCGAAATTCTCGCCGGTACACTGGCCCAGGTACGGCGCCATAATGGCCCTACTGATTCATCAGCCGCTTTTAGCCGCCTGCCGGGGGGAGTGGGACACGTGCCGG
Source organism: Elaeis guineensis (assembly GCF_000442705.2). Taxonomy (NCBI): domain Eukaryota; kingdom Viridiplantae; phylum Streptophyta; class Magnoliopsida; order Arecales; family Arecaceae; genus Elaeis; species Elaeis guineensis. The sequence continues at coordinate 20,627,483 of NC_026008.2, read as the reverse complement.
GTGTGGACTGGCTTGGGGGGATTCGTGATCATTATGGCGCCGGATCCCAGGGTCTATTTAAACCCGTCCTCCCACCTTTAGGTGCCCTATTCCATTCCAGAGTTTCTATCAGTGTCTGCTTTCTCTTCGAGAGCCCTGTTTCAGTGGCCATCTTCTCGAGCCGTAGGTATCTTCCAAATCATCTCTGTCTTCGTCCCTCTGGTCCCTCAGAGCGATATAGGTTAGTTCCAGCACCTTCAACCTTCTTTCCACCGCCTAGGGACTTTTCTCTGTTGTTATTTTTTTTTTTTTTTTGCATCCCTCCGAGTTAGTTTCCTGTGGCCTCTCATCCCCCATTCTGTCCGTCTTCTTAGGGACCTTTAGAGCCCTCCTTCGAAACTACTCGAAATGTCATCCGGCTCTTCTGCTCCCTGCAGTTCCGGGAGCTCTTCCGCCTCAAACCCCCAGGTCCCCTGCTCTGTAGACGAACCCGCGTCTGGGGCTGGGCTCCGCCCGGTTTTTGCATCGGGTGCCATTCCATGTTCCCTGACCTCGGAGGAACTCCTTCTAATAAGGGTTCAGTATGGAGTTCCTCCAGAGTATGACCTGGAGCTGCCTGGCCCTTCTGACCGGGCCAGCACCCCCCCATCTGGTCATTTTTGTCTATACCAGGAAGCGTTCCGTGCCGGACTCCGGCTTCCGCTTCCTTCCTTTGTTGTTGCCCTCTTCCGCTTCTTAGACATCTCCTTGGCTTCCGTGGCCCCGAATTCTTTTAGGTTTTTGATAGGATTTCTCTCCCTTTGCCACGTAGTCGAGGTCCAACCGTCTCTCTCCCTGTTTAGGCACTTCTATACTTTCAAGCGCCATCCTTCGGCGAAGGACTGGTGGTACTTCTCCCCCCAGTTCGGCAAAAAGGGGTTGCTGAAAGGCGCCCCTTCTTCAATCCACAATTGGAAGGGGAAATATCTCTTCGTTCACTGCCCGATCTTGAGACTGGGCCTGCCCCCTTGGGGCTCTCTGAGGGATTCTGTCCGTCGGGCCCCCAGCCTGGGGGAGGATGACCTCCAGGCTGCCCGGAAGCTTCTAGCTTACTCCGCTCCTTCCCTTCCCAATCTTCTGAGGGAGCAATTTCTTTTCAACATCGGTCTGAGTCCCCAGGATCCAGCGAGTATTCATCTTTTACCTTATCTTCTCTTTTCACGCCTTTCTCCTTTCTCTTATTACCTCTTCCTCCTTCTCTCTCTCTTTTCCCCTCTGTTTCTTTCTTTCTTTCTTCCCTTTTTTTTTTTTTTTGGCTCTTTGACTGATTGGTTTGCTTCTTTTTCTTCTTTCCTTTTCTCTCTCTCTTTTTCTCTTTTTCTTCTTTTTTTCTTCTTTTTTTTTTTTAGGAATGGACGCCGAAGCAGCGCGGATGCTAGCCAGGGGCCTTAGGGCCCACAAGAGAAAGGGCGCTGCGACCTCCGGATCGGCGAAGAGGGCCAGGGTGGAGGAGTCGAGCTTAGCTGCACCCATCCAGGTGGCCCCGGCCATCGACATTCCCTCGGATGCCGAGCCAACGGCTCCCCGGGCCTCCTCGAGGAGTCCGCCGACTGGGGCCCCCATTTCGGGGATCCGCTCTACAGAGGCGCCCACCGTGGGGAAAAGAAAGAAATCGGTGGCCCGCAAGGCGAGTAGCCACCGAACTGCTGCAGACGAGTCCCTCTGCTCCGAAGAGGGGTCGGAGAATCCCTTCAATGATAGGGACTTGATCAGGCGGCTGATCGACGGCTGCATTCTGCCTGACGTCGTTGAGAGGATCGACCGCGCCGATCCCGAGCAGCGGGCCTGAGACTCTTTGGGGTCCTTCTTTGAGGTAAGCGGATCTTCATTTACACGGCTATTCGACCTTTGTTCTAATTCCCTAGCCGCCCTTGCAGATTGGGCACCAGCTCCTTGCCTATATCGAGGCGGTGAGCCGCACGAGGAGGGACATCCTCCAGGTGGAGGAACGCTGTCAGGCCGAGGTTGCTCTCCTCCAAGCAAAGACGGCCGAAGTAGCCGCCCTCCAGGAGGCCCTGGAAAGAGAGAAGCGAGCCCAGGAGGAGGAGAGGCAGATCTTGGAGGAATCGGCGAGGAAGGCGGAGGCCGAGGTCACCAACTTGGTCGAGCAAACTCCGGCCCTGGTCTCGGAGGCCAGAGCCCTTGCGATAGAGGAATTCAAGGCCTCCGCGGAGATGAGGGATCTGAAGGTCCAATTTGGCCAGGAAGCGTTCATAAAGGGGTTCGAGCTCTGCCAAGAGAAGGTGGCCAGAAAATTTCCAGAGCTCGACCTCAGCTTCCTAGGCGAGGAGTCTGAAGACGAGACCGGTCCCTCGCCAGCCGCCACTGCCGTCGCAGCCCCCTTGCCGGGAACGTCGAGTTCTCCAACCCCCGCCCCCGAGGTCTGAGACCTCCGATCTTGTACCTTTATTTCATCATAATTTTTCTTTTCTGTTTGTCTTCAAAAATCATCCAATCAATAAAGTTGAATTTCTTGTTGCGGACGGCTTCTCCTCCCCCCCCTCCTTCTCTCTGTTCTCCTTCCTGCAATGAGTCGTGCTTTGACGCTTTTGCCTTCCGATGGCAGTGTCCTGCAGAAGCACTCCCCCTGCCCCTGGGGGTCCCGCTGAAATCGACGATCCAATGGCTGAAGAAGGAAGTCCTTCACCTGACAAAGAAGTTAAAGAAGATGGAAGGCGAGCTCCGCTGATTGAGAGAAGGTCATTTTGAAGCCACCGCTGAGGCCACCCACTTTTGAAATCTCCACATGAAGGGGATCATGGAGTATAGCCATAGGAAGGCGGACTTCGCGAAGGAACTCGAGGAATGCAAGAAGAGTGCCAGCGATCGAATTTGGGCCCAGGCCGCCAAAATCAGCGCCCTCAAGGTGGAACTGTCAGCTGCGAAGGGGAAGATCGGCCAGCTGGAAGAAAATTCATCCCGACTCTTGGCCCGGGTCGACGGTGACCAGAAGTGGTCGAAGAAGGTCTCCGACCTTCAGCAGCAGCTTCAGGACGTCGAGGTGAGCCACGACGTGCATCGGGCTAGCTGGCGCAGGCAGGTGGAAGAATATAAAGGGAGATTCAGGGCGGCAGCCGACGAAGTCATCCGTCTCCAGAGGCAGCTGGCTAGTAGGGCACAGCTTACTTCCGTCCGAGATTCTGATGAGCTCCAAGCCCTAAGAGGCACCGTTGAGGGGATTTCTGTCTCCCTCGGGGAAAAGACAGCTGAGCTGCAACAACTGAAGATCCAACTGGCGTACGAGCAGCGGGCCATCGCAGACGCAGAGGCAGAATCCGAGGTCTTGAGGAAGAGGCATCGAGAGGCGGAGGCCGAGAGCCAGCAACTTCATCGGGCGCTCCAGGACGCGCTGCAGAAAAGGAGAGAGCTAGAAGAAGAAATTGAGAATTTAAGGCAGTCCTGGTTAAGGGATGGAGTAGATAATTCTAGGTCGGAGGGAGCAGGGCCTCCTTAGAGCTCTTTTCGTCTTTCTATCTTTTCATGTATTTACCTCCCTTTTTGTCATTTTGCCTTTCTTTCCTTGGCCTTCCGGGCTTTGTAGCGTGTATATCGGAAATGAAATGAAAAGGGTGTTTTGTGTTACCTCGTCCGTGCGTTGCGCTAAATTGCCGTTCGCCGAACTTTTCTTGTCGTTTGACCTGTCTGATGTAGACGTCGTTGGGGGGGGGTGCCCGGTCGTCGATGCGTTAGCTCGCCTTTCTCATCGTACATGGCCGCAAGCCCGAGCTTGATCGTCCGGGCTCCGCATTACTTCGGGGATGTCGTTGTCTTCCTAAGCAGTGTCGAAAGTCTTTTCAGAGGCTGGGGGTGTTCGGTAGGAACCCCCCGTTTCAGTTGGGACGAAGTCCTTTAGGTCTTTTGGTGCGGTTCTTCCTTCATCTGTTCCCGTCGTAGTTCGTCATCCTTCCTTTTTAATTTTCCTCCTCTTCTCAGAGTGAGGGCCCTCCCCCCGCTTTTTGTGGGGTTGCATAGAAGCGAGGAGGTGCCGCTGAGGGACTTTTTCCTTTCATCCGACCTTGTGGGGCGGTCGGGTTTCGCCACCATCAGTCCTTGCTGCAGAAGTCGTGGGTGGAGTCCGACTCCCGTAGGAGTCCGGGTGGGGTCTTCCTTGGTGACGTTGACTAGCCCAGCTCCCGTAGGAGTCCGGGTGGAGTCTCCCTTAGCATCGTAGATGGAGCCTGGCTCTCGTAGGAGTCCGGGTGGAGTCTTTCTTGACATCGTGGATGGAGCCCGGCTCCCGTAGGAGTCTGGGTGGAGTCTTATTTGGCATCGTGGATGGAGTCCGGCTTCCGTAGGAGTCTGGGCCTTCCACTTTGCTCGAGCCAGGATGAGGTTCTCCTCCCATTCTCGGCTTGGCTGTGGGGGCGCGTTAGGGCGCTGTAAGGCCTCTCCCTCCATCCGGTCTAAAAAAACTGGGCCTTCGACTTTGCTCATGTCAGGACGAGGTTCTCCTCCTGTTCCTGACATGGCTGTGGGGGCACATTAGGGCGTTGTAAGGCCTCTCCCCCCATCCGGTCTAAAAGAACCGGGCCTTTGACTTTGCTCATGTCAGGATGAGGTTCTCCTCCTGTTCCTGACATGGCTGTGGGGGCACATTAGGGCGTTGTAAGGCCTCTCCCCCCATCCGGTCTAAAAGAACCGGGCCTTTGACTTTGCTCATGTCAGGATGAGGTTCTCCTCCTGTTCCTGACATGGCTGTGGGGGCACGTTAGGGCATTGTAAGGCCTCTCCCCCCATCCGGTCTAAAAGAACCGGGCCTTTGACTTTGCTCATGTCAGGACGAGGTTCTCCTCCTGTTCCTGACATAGCTATGGGGGCACGTTAGGGCGTTGTAAGGCCTCTCCCCCAATCCGATTTTGAGATAGTCGGACTTTCATTTTAGGTATGTTAGGATGGGGTTCTCCCCCGTTCCTAACATAACTTTGCTTCAAGGTTTGGAGGGGTCATATCCAGTCGTAATAAACCCACGCCAGATGGGAAGAGTACGTCAAGTAGAAAGAAATTTAGATTCAAGGTGAAATCGTAAGTGATACATTTACAGATTTTTCGAGTTTCATGGTCGCGGGTGGTCCGCTCCTCCTTGAGGCCCTCCGGTGATGGAGTCGATGGTCCCGATGGGAGGTCGGTCCCCGGGTTGCTCCTCCCTTCTTGGCGGTTCAGGCTGCGGAAGGGCCCTTGGCCGATCTCCTCTACCCTCGGGCCTGCGTCGGATGAATCTGTCGAGCCGACCTCGCCGAATGAGCTCCTCGATCTCGTCCCGGAGCTGGATGCATTCCTCTGTGTCGTGGCCGTGGTCGCGGTGGTAGAGGTAGAACTTGTTGGGGTTGCGCTTCCCGGGGTGTGTGCGCATCCTCTCCGGCCTAGGGAGCTGCTCCCTAACCTCCATCAATACCTGGGCCTTCGAGGCATTGAGGGGGGCGTAGTTGCGGAATCTCCCTGGTGGGGAACCCCATCGAACTCCGCGATCCGGGCTTCTCTGCCTGCACGCCCGGGGTGGAGTATGGGCGCGCTTATGGCCAGGAGGGGATCGAGAACGCAGTCAGGCTTCCTTTGGCCTTTTTTCAATTGCGGGCTTACTCGAGTCTCCCGCTTGCCGCTCCCTCGCCGTCTCTTCATCCTTCATTTTGAAGGCTTCTTCCGCTCGGGCGTATCCTTCGGCCCGGACCAGCAAATCAGCAAAATCCCTAGGATACTTCTTCTCCAGGGAGAACAAAAGATCATTCTTCTGAAGGCCACGCTTCAGGGCGGCTATTGCGACTGATTGGTCCAAGTTTCGGACCTCCAGCGCCGCGATGTTGAAGCGGTTGATGTAGGCCCGAATGGACTCCCCTTCCCTTTGCTTGATGTTGATGAGGGATTCCGAACCCTTCCGGAGGTGCCGGCTGCTGACAAAATGGGCCACAAATTGGTGGCTCATTTGATCGAAGGAAAAGATGGTACCCGATTTCAAAGCCGAGTACCAGTTCCTCGCCGCTCCCTTCAAGGTGGACGGAAAGGCCCGGCATAAGATGGCATCAGGAGCACCGTGAAACAGCATCATCGTCCAGAAGGCCTCCAGATGATCAACCGGGTCCGAAGTCCCGTCGTAGCTTTCGAACTGGGGAAGCTTGAAGTTTGGCGGGATTGGTTCCTGCATGATCATTTGGGAGAAGGGAGGGTCAGTACAAATATCCTCACCATAAGCGGGGGGTGCATGGAGGAGTTCTTCGATCCGCCGGTTCATCTCCTGGAGCCTCCGGTCCAGGAAATCCTCTCGACTTCGAGTCTCGAGGGTCCTCTGGCAGAACGGAGGCAGGGATCTTCCCGGGATGGAGTCGTGGTCCGATTGAGGGCTCTCTACCCTCGGGTTCGTTTTCCCAGGAAGGATGGGGCGGCTGGCCCAAGTGGCCCGCCCTGCCGTCGGATTCTAGTGTTCCGGGGATGCCCTTTCCGGGCGTACCGATGCCTGCGGCTGCTACTGCTGCATAGCTTGCACAGCCTCGGTGAGGCCTCTGACCTGCTGCGCCAGCAAGTCAAACTGCTCCACGCCGACCGCCGCCGCCGGAGGAGGAGGAGGAGGTTGAGAAACAGGAGGGGAGGTCGGAGCCTGGGATCTGGCCGCAGAGGCCATGGACCGTCGCGTGGATGCCTTGCGAGGAGGCATCAAGTATGGATCCCGTGGGGAAAACAAGGAGTGGGTGTCGGAGGAGACGATCGGAGGTGGATCCGTTGAGCGCTCCTTTAAGAACAAGGGTACTGCGAAGACACAACCCTTCCTCTAGCGCCAATCCTGTTGGAGCAAAAATCCACTTGCATCGGAGAAGCTGGAGTCGGGGAAGTCGCGGTCGCCGTCGGGACCTGCAAAGGAAGTCTAAACCGGAGGTGGGGTTGCTCCGGCAAGACCCTCCGACGCTCAAGTCAGTTCTCTGCCTCAACAAGAATGGAGTGCTCGAATGGAGAATTTAGCAGAGTTTTTAGATAAAAGATGAGAGCTTATAGAATAACGTATCTGGAGCCCCCTTTTATAGGCGGAGGGGGTAGTAGCCTGACAGCGACATCTGTAACCATCTGGCAGTGGGCTGCCCAAGGTCAGGCGGAGTTTGCTGCGAAGAGTAGTGGAGTGGATCCGTGGCTATCACCGGGGTGTGCCACGTGGAGTCTGTCGCGGGGAGTGGAGCGGCGTCTGTTGTCACGACTTGCCAGCGGATGGGAGAATCGCACGGTATCCGTCGCAGGAAGTGGAGCAGGATCGTGGCCGTTATTGTGGCCTGCCAGGGAGTAGTGGAGCTGCGCGAAATCTGTCGTAGAAAGTGGAGCAGAGCTGCGACCGTTACTGCGGCCTGTCGGGGAGTGATGGAGCTGCGCGGAATCCATCGCAGGAAGTGGAGCAGGATCGTGGCTGTTATGGTGGCCTACCAGGGAGTGCAGATTCGTTGGCTGAAGTTCGGCAGCGGTCGGAGTCCGGCTCTGGTAGGGGTTCGGGTGGAGTCCTCCTTGCGGTTGGGGTCGTGGGTGGAGCCCGGCTCCCATAGGAGTCCGGACGAAGTCTGTCTGCAGCCGTTGGAGTCGAGGATGAAGCTCGGCTCCCATAGGAGTCCGAGCGGAGTCTTCCTGCAATTAAAGTTAAAGGCGAAGTCCGACTCCCGTAGGAGTCCGGACAAGGCTTATCGACAGCTGATGTTGAGGATGGAGCCTGGCTCCCGTAGGAGTCCGGGCGGAGTCTGGTTGCGGTTGAGGTTGTTGGCAGAGTCCGGCTCCCGTAGGAGTCCGGACGAAGTCTGTCTACAGCCGTTGGAGTCGAGGATGAAGCCCGGCTCCCGTAGGAGTCCGGGTGGAGTCTTCCTGAAATTAAAGTTAAAGGTGAAGTCCGGCTCCCATAGGAGTCCGGACAAGGCTTACCGGCAGCTGATGTTGAGGACGGGGCCCGGCTCCTGTAGGAGTCCGGGTGGAGTCTACTTGCGGTTGAGGTTGTTGGAGGAGTCCGGCTCCCGTAGGAGTCCGGACGAAGTCTGTCTGCAGCCGTTGGAGTCGAGGACGAAGCCCGGCTCCCGTAGGAGTCCGGGTGGAGTCTTCCTGCAATTAAAGTTAAAGACGAAGTCCGGCTCCCGTAGGAGTCCGGACAAGGCTTACCGGCAGCTGATGTTGAGGACGGAGCCCGGCTCCCGTAGGAGTCCGGGTGGACCTCTTGGAGCCGATTCTGCTGAGGACTTCGGCTGTGGGTATTTTATACCCAACAAGCACAATAAAGAACATTCATTGCTTTAGCATTTAATTGGGCCATTTTCTTATCAACCTCAACCCATTCTTTCTCGAGTTTGGTTGATTCCACACCATCTATAATTTTAGTGGGTGTGTGAGGACCGTTCACCATGATACTCCACATATCATAGTCGAGTGCTTGAATGAATATTTTCATCCGAGCTTTCCAATAGGTGTAATTAGACCCATTGAAAAGTGGAGGTCGGTTGGTAGATTGCCCCTCGGCTTGAGAAGTGCCGACTTGAGTTGCCATAGATCTTTGGCTCTTTGATTGTTTAGATCAAAGTAGGGCTAGAGCACCGAGCTCTGATACCACTTGTTGCCTAGCTATGCAACCCAAGAGGGGGGGGGGGTGAATTGGATTTCTAAAAATTTTAAGCTTGACTTATGACTTATGAAAAATGTTTGACAAAAGCTAAATAAATAGGGAGAGTAAAATTAATTCAAGGCTAATGGCTAAAAGCTAGAATGCAAGAGAATAATGAAGAGTTAAAGAAGAGCAATTAGACACACCACAAACAAAAAGATTTATAGTGGTTCGGTGCCAACCTTGCACCTACATCCACTCCCCAAGCTCCTACCTGAGAATTCCAATCCACTAATCTTGTATTCAACCCGAATACAAACGTCGGAAACTCCGACTCTAGCTATCTCAAGCTAGTCCACTTATTTCTCGGATACAAGCCAACCCAATACACTCCGATTCAAGGTTCGGATCAACCTTCCCTTGTTTTGAAATCCTTCCAAAACAAAAACAATAACACAAACAAAGTATAACAATGAATAGCACAAAAAAAAACTCCTTTAATGAGCGTATGAGACTTTAAATACTCTTTACTCAAGAAGAAGAAGACCCTTTTTGATTTTCTCAAGGTGGTTGGAGACTAGAATGTGCACTTGAGGAGTTGGTGAGCTTGGATCAAAGGCTTCTTGAATGCTTTGAGTGAGCTTTTGCTTAGGGCTGAAAAGTTTGCTAGAATCCCTTTTTCAAAATCTCTCTTCTTGATTCTTCTTTTTGATTTCCACCTTTTTGTCCCTTTTATAGCTTCAGAAAATAGTAGAAAATATTCTAGGCTGAAATAGAGCCGTTAGACCATAATAAATGAGCATTAAAAGTACTTAAAATGGGTTAAAAACTAGCCATTGTGGAAAAATCCCATCACAGGGGTCGACTCATGAGTCGACTCATGCCTGGGGGTCGACTCATGGGTTGACCTATGTGGAAAATCATCACAGAATCGAACGGGATCCAAGGTTCTGTAAAACTGGCTTAAAACCCGCAGAGGTCGACTCATGAGTCGACTCATGCCTTGAGGGTCGACTCATGGGTTGACTCACAGGTTGTGCCAAGTCTGTGTCGGTCAGAAATTTTAGCGTGCCAGTCATCTCATGTGCCATGAGTCGACTCATGGGTCGACTCATGATTTTCAATCATGCATATCTTTCAAAATACAAGTCCAAAATCAATAAAATTTTTACCATTGGATCACAAATCTTTTGTTCTATCATTTGATACTATCAAATCAGAGTTTTGATAAAATTACAATTTTGCCCCTGAAGAGCAATAAGTCTTTTTCAAGTGAGAAACATTAGTACCCCTTCAACTGCTTTGTAATCATCAAAATCAATCTAAGGAGCAACATTGGATCACTTGACCCTGTGTTTATATATACATGCACTGTATAGGTTTGATTAAGCCAAAAGAATACAAAACTCTTTCTCCCAAGTCTCTCTCTCTCTTCTCCCTCTCTCTCCAGCTATTCTCCATGCCCCAGGAGCAAGAAACCCTAGGGTTTCTTGCCGTCAGGTCCATAAAAGGAAAGAAAAGCAAGGGAGGCGCTAGCCCCTCCCCCTTTGTGCCGCCAACCAGATTTGCCCCTCCCTCTCTTGCAGCCACCCAAACATCAGGTACAGGACTTGAAATCTCTTTAGAAGTGGTTGGTACAAGTTTCTCTCAGATCTGGAGTTGATCTGGGGTCGTTTGAGGCGTGGGTGAGATCTCCATCAACAAATCTACAGGAAAGGCTGCAGTAGGACAGATCTGCAAGGTCTGGTTCTATCTATCTTCTTTCCTATCTAGAATACCCCGATTCAAGATCTACAAATTAGAAGACCTTGGTCCAGGCCTGATCTGGTTGGGTACCAGATCTTGGATATTTTAGAGGTGATCTTAGAGGCGTTCTTCATCTGGAATGAAAGGCTGATGAAAAAGACATCAATCAGGCTGATTTCGTCAAGGGCCTTCAATCGAGTCCAGAAGTCTCCAGATTTGTTCGTTGCTGGTTCTGCTGCACCCAAGGTCCGTGGGAGGAGCTGGGATTGTGCTACAATAGTTGGTATCAAAGCCACGATGGTGAGGAAGCGGTTCCAAGCATGAGAAGTTGAAGATTCCAAGTGCTGAAAATTTTCAGCAAGGTACCATCAAGGTATATTCTACACTTCTGGCCTTTGGTCGAAGTTGCACACCATGTATATGGAGAAGAATATGTGCAACAAGCTAATGCTGAAGAAGAGGTTGTACAGTCTTCGGATGCAGGAGGGATCTGATGTGATTGGCCACATTCAGAGGTTTGACCAGTTATGCACGGAGTTGATGAATATCGAGGTGAAGCTGGATGAGGAGGATAAGTCCCTGTTGCTTTTGTATTCACTGCCAGGATTATATGACTCTTTGGTGACTACACTGCTCTACGGCAAGGAGACTCTGGAATATGAGGACATGGTCTCGATGCTGAGGTCTAATGAGCAAAGGAAAAAGTTGACCAGAGATCGGGCTCCCCAGGAGGGTTTGGCAGTAGGGGAGAGGACAGATAGAGGCAGAGGCAGAAGCAAGTCCAGGGGGCGGTCCAAGTCTAGAAAGAAAAAGAAAGAGATGAAATGCTTCAAGTGCAACGAGTTTGGGCACTTCAAGCGAGAATGTCCACTATGGAAGAGCAAGAAGGGAGAAAGAAGTGGCTCAGAATCAGTGAGTGCAGTTGCTGGGCAGCTGGTGGAGGATGATCTACTTGTGGTATCAGATAGTCACAGGCATTACACAGAGGAGTGGACACTAGACTCTGCGTGCTCACATCACTACACACCACACAGGTCTTGGTTTGCGACATACACCAAGACATATGAGGGATCAGTGACTCTAGGCGACAATCATCCTTGCAAGGTGGCTGGGATAGGGACAGTCAGGGTGAGGATGTTTGATGAGATTGTGAGGACATTGATAAATGTAAAGCACATCCCGGAGCTGAAAAAGAATCTGGTGTCACTAGGCTACTTGGAGTGCAGTGGATACAGCTTCAGCAGTAGGGCTAGAAGCGGAGTACTGAACATCTCCAATGGAGCTATGGTAGTGATGAGAGACAGGAGGTTGGACAATAACCTCTATCGCATGGAGAAATCTGTGGTGACTGGAGAGTCTAATGTAGCAGCTGCAGCACAGGACCAGCAGGGGCTTACAGGATGTGGCACTACTGCCTAGGCCACATGGGTGACAAGGGGCTGAGGGAGTTGAGCAGGAGAGGACTCATCTCTGATCTGGAGGATGGTGCTACAGGGAAGATCTGTGAGCCTTGCTAGATGGAAAAGCAGAGGAGAGTTCAGTTCAACATCAGTACAACCCGCAGTGTAGCCCCTCTGTAGTACACATGGATGTGTGGGGACCAACCCCAGTTTCAGCTAGGAATGGGGCCAGATACTTCATGACCCTGATTGATGATTTCTCAAGAAAACTCTGGATTTACTTCATGAGAGAGAAGTCAGAGGTCTTCACCAAGTTCAAAATCTGGAGAGCTGAGATGGAGAAGGAGCAGGGGAGGAGCGTGAAGTGTCTAAGGTCAGACAATGGTGGGGAGTACACCAGCAGAGAGTTCCAGGACTACTGTGAGGAGTGTGGGATCAGGAGATACTTCTCAGTTAAGGGGACTCCACAGCAGAATGGGATGGCCGAGAGGATGAACATAACACTTCTGGAAAAGGCACGATGCATGAGGCTGCAGGCAAGGCTTCCAAAGGCATTCTGGGTTGACACAGTTGACGCAACGGATTACTTGGTCAATCGATCACCTCACAGCAGGTTGGATGGCAGGCTTCCAGAGGAGGTGTGGTTTGGGAGGATAGTTGGGTTGGGCCATCTACGGGTATTTGGGTGCACGGCCTATGTGCACATTGGAGCTGGTGAGCGAAGAAAGCTAGACGCCAGATCACGCAAGACGGTGTTTCTAGGCTATCCGCGAAGAGTTAAGGGATACAGGCTATGGGATCCCTTGGAAAAGAAGGTCATCATTAGTTGGGATGTGACTTTTGATGAGGAGTCAATCCTACGGAGGTGAGCAGGCATGGAGGAGCAGCAGAAGCAAGAGGAGGTCCAGCAGGGCGCTGCTGGACAGCTTACCTCTTTTATTTTGCCTCTTGCAGGTACTACGGGAGGACATGACATTCAGGTGGAGAACCTACCTAAGGTGTCTCCACAGGTGGAGAGGACTCAGACGGATGATCGAGGTGGAGAGGTCCAGCAGGAGCGAGCTGGACCGAGGACTGATATCGGTGTTGCCCTACACAAGCCCAAGAGGACCATCAGGCAACCGAACCGATATGGCTTCGAGGAGATGCTGTCATATGCCCTGGTGACAGCGAATGGAGACCCATATATTTATCAGGAGGCTATTGAGAGCTAGGACAGAGAGTGGTGGGTCCAGGCGATGTTCGAGGAGATGCAGTCTCTCCACCAGAACCAGACGTGGCGATTGGTGCAGTTGCCACAGGGGAAGAGGCCCATTGACTGCAAATGGGTCTACAGTCGCAAGGGCCTTCAGAGCAGGGAGGTATCAGATTCAAGGCAAGGTTAGTGGCCAAGGGATACTCCCAGAAGGTAGGCATTGACTTCAACGAGGTCTTCTCTCCCGTCGTCAGACATACTTCCGTCAGAGTGTTGCTGAGCATTATAGCAGCTCAAGATTTAGGGCTGGAGCAGATGGATGTCAAGACGGCGTTCCTTCATGGGAATTTGGAGGAGAGGATTTACATGGAGTAGCCACCCGATTTCAGGGATCCAGGATCAGAGGGAAAGGTTTGTTTGTTGCAGAAGTCGCTGTACGGGCTGAAGCAGTCATCGAGGCAATGGTACAAGTGGTTCGACTCCTATGTGCGCAGCATTGGACTTTCCAGGTGCGAGTTTGATCCCTGTGTTTATGTTCAGTTTCTTGAGGATGGTTCTAGGGTATTCCTACTCTTGTATGTGGACGACATGCTTATAGCATGCAAGAGTAGGAAGGTTGTGCAGGATCTGAAGGTATCCTTATCTCGGGAGTTTGAGATGAAGGATTTGGGCCCTGCAAGGAAGATCCTAGGCATGGAGATTTTCAGAGATCGAGCCCGGAGGGTGCTGCATCTATCTCATGGGGGCTACATACAGAAGGTCTTAGAGAGGTTCGGGATGAAGGGAGCAAAGCCGACGGAGCTGCCACTTGCCGATCACTTCAGACTCTTGAAGACCATGGTGCCACAGACTGAGGTGGAGGCTCCGAAGATGAAGACGGTCCTTCAGGAGTTGGGAGCTTGATGTATGCGATGGTCTGTTGTAGGCCAGACATCGCTCATGCACTGAGTCAGGTTAGCAGGTTCATGGCACAGCCTGGCAGGGAGCACTGGAGAGCTCTGAAGTGGATATTCAGATACCTGGCAGGTTCAGTTGGAGTTGGCATCTGCTACGGACAGCGAGGAGGTGCAATGGGATACTCTGACATGTCCAAGGAGGCTCAGGGGCTGATTGGCGGATATATAGATGCAGACTTCGGTGGAGATGTGGATACCCGGAGGTCTATGACAGGCTTCATCTTTAGCTTGTATGGAGGTCCTATTTTTTGGAGATCGAGTCTGCAGCCTATCACGGCCCTATCCACTACAGAGGCAGAATACATCGGATTGACAGAAGCAGCTAAGGAGGTAATTTGGCTGAAGGGTTTGTTGACGGAGATGGGCCTTACTCAGGAGGCCATTAGAGTGCACTGTGACAGCCAGAGTGCACTTCTACTAGCACAGAACTCAGTCTATCATGCAAGGACAAAGCACATCGACATTCGATACCATCAGATCAGGGAGCTTGAGGAGGATGGTGAGGTGGAGCTGGTAAAGGTACACACCAAGGAGAACCCAGCTGATGCACTTACGAAGGTACTTCCATGGGACAGCTTTCAGAGATGTGTTGAGCTAATTCGGCTGATGGACAGAGTGGAGCTGGTTGAGGCCTTGGGACACCAAGGTGGAGATTGTTGTGATCCAAGTGGTGTGCCCAAGGCCCAGGGGACCAAGGCTAAGGGCAAGGTCCATCATTCATGAGGGCTTCATGGAGGCTCTAGGGCTAGTTGGGCCCTAGGTTGAAAGGCTGTGGGCCTTTCGGGTTCTTGAGGTCTAGATTATGTGGGCCTCAACGGACCAACTCTTTATGGGTCAGGTCTGGTCCCAGGATAGGTGAGATTAGGTCAAGTCATGGGTGCATATGGGCTTGGGTTAACCTAATCTCCCATAGAGTTGGTCAAGGGAGTTTTGGGTTTGGGTCACTTGACCCTGTGTTTATATATACATGTACTATATAGGTTTGATTAAGCCAAAGAAATACAAAACTCTTTTTCCCAAGTCTCTCTCTCTCTCTTCTCCCTCTCTCTCCAACTATTCTCCATGCCCCAGGAGCAAGAAACCCTAGGGTTTCTTGCCGCCAGGTCCATAAAAGGAAAGAAAAGCAAGGGAGGCACTAGCCTCTCCCCCTTTGTGCCGCCAACCAGATTTGCCCCTCCCTCTCTTGCAGCCACCCAAACATCAGGTCCAGGACTTGAAATCTCTTGAGAAGAGGTTGGTACAAGTTCCTCTTAGATCTGGAGTTGATCTGGGATCGTTTGAGGCGCAGGTGAGATCTCCATCAACAGATCTACAGGAAAGGCTGCAGCAGGATAGATCTGCAAGGTTTGGTTCTATCTACCTTCTTCCCTATCTAGAACACCTTGATTCAAGATCTACAAATTGAAAGACCTTAGTCCAGGCCTGATTTGGTTGGGTATCAGATCTTGGATTTTTTAGAGGTGATCTTAGAGGCATTCTTCATCTGGAACGAAAGGCTGACGAAGAAGACAGCAACTAGGCTGATTTCGTCAAGGGCCTTAGATCGAGTCCAGAAGTCTCCAGATTTGTTCGTTGCTGGTTCCGCTGCACCCAAGGTCCGTGGGAGGAGCCGAGATCGTGCTCCACTAGATACAACCCTTTTCATTAAAAGAAATCATGATGATATCTTACTTGTACAAATATACGTTGACGACATTATATTTGGGTCTACTAATGAAACTCTTTGTCAAGATTTGGCTAAGCTCATGCAGGGAGAGTTCGAGATGAGCATGATGGGAGAACTTACATTCTTCCTCGGACTCCAAATCAAACAAACAAAGGAAGGGATCTCCATCACCCAAAGCAAGTACACAAGAGAACTACTCAAAAGATTTGAAATGGAGAGCTCCAAAGTAATTGGTACACCCATGAGCCCATCATGTAATCTTGACAAGGATGAAGGAGGTAAAAATGTAGACTCAAAACTTTATAGAGAAATGATTGGTTCTTTATTATATTTAACTGCTAGTAGACTAGATATTATGTTTAGTGTTTGTCTATGTGCTCGCTTTCAATCAAATCCAAAAGAATCACACTTAAATACAGTTAAATTTTTTTTTTAAATATTTAAAAGGTACACAAATTTTAAGATTATGGTATTCTAAGAACTCATCAATTAACTTAATAGGATATTCAGATGTCAATTTTGCTGGATGTAAATTAGATAGAAAAAGTACTAGTAGAACTTGTCAATTTTTTAGAGTTAACTTAATCTTTTGATTTAGCAAAAAGTAATATTCGGTAGCACTGTCTATGGTCGAGGCCGAATATATTGCAGTCGGAAGTTGCTGTGCTCAAATCTTATGGATTAAGCAACAACTTGAGGACTTTGGCATCAAATTCAATGAAACTCCCATAAGATATGATAACACTAGTATCATTAATCTAACTAAAAATTTAATTCAGCATTCTAGATCAAAATATATTGAAATTAGATATCATTTCATAAGAGAATATGTTCAAAATAAAGATATAATTCTTGATTATGTATGTACTGAAAAATAATTGGCTGACATCTTTACCAAGGTCTTAAGTGAAGATAGATTTTATAAAATTAAGAGAGAATTAGGAATCCTTGATCCTTCAGTTTGAGTATCTTTCTGATTCTAAGTTCAATTTGCCAAAAATTCATTGAACCAATTTATTTTTGAGCTAAATTCACATCTCTCCTTTCTTGAAAGCTCAAAACTATCCTTCAAATGATCAATCTCTCAAATAGATACCCTTCTTTTAAGTTTCAATCTTTTTCAAAATTTTTCCATCATTTTTTTTTTAATTTTTCCTTACCATGAGTCGACCCCTAGGATCGACCCTAGGGTAAACTTGTAATTTTTTATTAAAACCCATCGGGCTCTGTTTTATTGGGATTTCTCCGATTGCAAAGAGCCGATCCCTTTGCCATTCGTCTTCCCTATTCCACCAAACAAGATCACCTCCCTCTCCACTCTCATCTCAAAATCTCTCTTCCCACTGAATTTTTTCCTTTAAATCACCCCTTTAGGATTTAAATCTCTCTTCTCTTTCTTCTTCATTTGGACGGTTCGAGCTTACCCTAGCTTCAAACCCTCTTTTCTAAATCGACCATCTATCTTCCTAAAATCTTTGCTTTTCTTTAAAATTCCTTCTACTCTACCCATCATCAAGTCTCCCAGGCTGTTTACAAGTCTCTCCTATCTAAAATGGCTCCCAAATCAAAGCTACCACAGAGAAGAAAATCTATTCGAGGGTTAGAGGAAGATGTGCGCAGAAAAAGAATGGTAGTCGAGCCTTCTTCTGCTCCAACCCCTGCTCCAAATCCTGCTCCAGCTTCTACATAGTCCCCACTCAGCCCAAACAAGGTACCTCTCTCCAATCGAAAAGTGGAACCAGGAAAGAATATAGACTTTAAGTTTTTTGAAAAAGAAGGGTTCTCTATTGGATCAAAGATTAAAAATTAAGGATGGAAGTTTTACTGTTTATTAAAAGAAAATACTTATGTTGATTTGGTCAGAGAATTCTACTTAAATTTGAGTTACTGCAATGGAACAGTAAAATCTTTGATGAAAGGGGTTAACATAGTTCTTGATCCATTGCACTTGGGACCAATCTTACACTTGCCTTGTGAAGGCTATACTCATATGGAGCTCCCAGTCAAAGAAGAAGGATTAAGTGCTATCTTAGGGAGGGCATTTACTGAAAACTTGAATAAATTAGAAGCAAAAATTCTTTCAATTGAGATGAGGCTTTTACATCATATGGTAACCAAACTGTTTGTCCCTAGGAGTGGCAGATATGACCTCATATCTGGTAGGGACATATGCATCATGTACCATATGATCATCGAGACCCCCCTGAACCTTCCAACTCTAATGTTTGAGGCCATGAGAGAAACTCTAAATAGGTCTAAGGCTCACCTGCCTTATGGTATAGCACTCACCCTAGTCTTTAGGAGGTTCGAAGTCTGTTTTGAAGGAGAGGCAGTCACTAAGTTATCACACTCTGACACCATCAACCACTACACACTGCACCGCATGGATTTCTCAAAGACTGATAGCGGTTGGTCGAAGGATGTTGAGGAGAGAGCTGAGGAGAGAGCAGAGGAGGAAGGACCGTCTTCACCTCCTCGTGATCATAGGGCATCTTCTGATATTTAGTTCGTGTCTGATCACAAGGCTGGTCCCTCAAAGTCTGTGAAAAGGCATGTTTCTGTACCATAATCTGGGAGCAGAGTAGATCCTTCAGAGGTCAAACTTGTAGACAATCAGATTGAGTTGATGTCCCAGCGTGTTGCTTCCATTTTATCTCAGCAATTTGCCACCTCAGGCTTTGCTCAGAGAACGACATCTCAGGCTGTTTCAGACTAGATCTTGATCCCTCATATCTCTACTATCTTTCAGATGCTTACAGCTCAGTCCGTATGATTTGAGGAGCTTGAGGGATGTATTCTGAGACTGATAGATAGAGTTCTAGATTTACAGAGGTAGGTATTAGCCTTAGCCCATCCTCAGTCGCATTAGGACATCATGGAGGTCTCCCACCTATCTGCAGAGGTGGCTAGGCTTTGAGGAGTTTTGCATAGTGGATTTGATTTTTTGAGGAGAGAGATCAGGGGCTCCAGTGAGACTGTCTCTACTCAGATTGATGCCTTGATGCAGTCCATGATGAGAGCTGTGGAACAATTGGACACCATCAGACTTTCTCTCCTAGCATAGTCCATAGCTTTCCAGGCTCCAGAATCTTCTCGCCCTTCTACTCGTGCCGGTACTTCTACCCGTGGTCGAGGCAGATGAGGTCGAAGACGTGCTCGTGGCTTTGATCCTGAGTCTCCTCATCATATCTCTGACTCTTCTAATACCTCTAGCCATGACATCTATTAGATCTAGCATAGTTAGTCTTTTATGTCTAGGTTCTAGCTTATGGCCTTTGTAATTGTCGGTTGTTTGACTCATGGATAGTTATTTTTTTGTTATCCATGATTTTTGTATGGCCTATATACTTTGACTTGACTCGTATGTATTGTGACACACATGTCACATTTTAGATATATATATATATATATATATATATATATATATATATATATGCTTTTATCTTCTATGAATGTCTTTGGATTATTTTTTTTTAATGGTCTCAATTGAAATATCTTAATTCTGTGATATGAAGAATGCTTATTATGAATGACAATATTTTCTATATGAGCAAATTAAAATTTTCTTTATGATTGCTATAGTGAGGGGGAGTCTTTTTCATTTTTTTTTCTTAAAAAGTGGAAGAAACGATCTTAATTTATGTTGTCAAAAAGGAGAAGTAGAGAAATAAAATCGAGCAATAAGCAAAATTATCTAAAATCAAGCAATAAGCAAAATTATCAAAGCAAATTTATCAAAAGAAAATAATCTTATATGCTATCTTAAAACTAATCTTCAAACTACTCATGATGCTTACTATTCAAACAATTGACTATAATGTTTAAGTGATGCACCTTCATAAATTTGAAATTCTTAATTAATACTTTATATATGTTATATTTTACTTTTGCTCAAACATTTTGTCATCATCAAAAAGGGGAAGATTGTTGCTCCTTGAATTAATTTTGATGATTACAAAATATTTGAGAGGATTACTAATGATTTTGGCTTGGAAAAAGATTTATTATATTTCAGAGACAAAATCATAATTTTATTAAGTTCTGATTCGAAAGCCTCAAGAGCAAGAACAGAAGATTTATGATCTATTGGAGGTAATTTCATACTTTTTGGATGGATATGTTGAGAGAAATTCAAGTTTAAAGAATTGGATCGACCCCTTGGGTCGACTCCTGTCAAAAGGGGCTGAACGGCACACCATTTCTGACTGGCACACCCAAAGGGGATAATCCCATGAGTCGACCTCTGTTGCTGTGCAAGCTAAAATTATAGAACAGTTAGTTTCTGTTCTGTACCACAGAGGTCGACCCCATGAGTCGACCCCTGTGCAGAGGTTGACCCCATGAGTCGACCCCCTGTGACAAAAACTTTCGTAATGGCTAGTTTTCAGTTCTTTTTGATAGCATGTAATGCTCTTTTAATGATCTCCAATGGTTTTATTTTTAGTCCAAATTTATCTCTAGCATCCATTGAAAATAAAAAGGCACTTAAAGAAGGAAAAAAAGTAAGATTTTTCAAGCATTCATTTCAGCCCTAAGCAAAAAGACCTCTTCAAGCAAAAGAAGCTTTCAATTCAAGTTCACCAACCCCTTAAGAGCTCATTCAAGTCTTTAACCACCTTGAAAAAATCAGAAAAGCTTCCTTCATGTTATGTAAAGTGTATTTAAAGTTTTATTTGCTCATTAAAGGAGCTAAATTTGTATTTTCGTGTGATTAACTCATATACTCTATTTTGTCTTATTTTTTAGTTTTGGAAGGGTTTCAAAATTTGAAAAGGTTGGTCCGAACCTTAAATCGGATTGTATTGGATTGGTTTGTATCTGAAAATAAGTGTTCTAGCTTGAAATAGTTAGAGTCAGAGGTACCGACGTTGTATTCTTGTTGAATACGATTTAATGTATTTGAATTCTCAAGTAGGAGTTTGGAGAGTGGATGTAGGTGCAAGGTTGGCACCGAACTACTATAAATCTTGATTGTTTGTGGTGTGTTTACTTGCTCTCATCCTAAATTTATTTACTTTCTTGCATTCTTGCATCTCATTGCTACACCTTGCTTAAATCACTTACTCATATACCTTGCTTAGTATTACTTAATCCTTGTGGTTCTAAATTAACTTTAAAATTTTAAAAATCCAATTCACCCCTCCTCCTCTTGGGTTGCATAGTTGGGCAACAAGCCTGCACATTCTTGAGTCAACTCAAATATTATCCAAGTCGACTTAAATGAGGAATGGCAAAAAAATAATTTTTTAGAATAAAAAATTCACATACCGAATGGTAGATCGAGTCGACTCGAATTACTTCAGTCAAAGTTGTAACAAAAGATAGAAAGATATATTTTCAAAAAAATAAACTCGAAGGTCATTTTTGTCGACTCGAATTCAATTCGAGTCAACTCGAGTTTCAACGGCTAGTTTTACAAAATTTTCAAAACTTTATAAAAATATGTCCAACGGTTCTATTTTGGATTTCAATAGTCAAAAATGGCTTTCAAACTTCCAAACAATGATTTAACACTTTCAATAACTAATTGACAAGACTAGAAAGAGAGAATCAAAGAGAAAAATGAAAAATGATAAGAAAAGGCTAAGAAGCATTGAATAGAGAGCTTTCATTCCTCAACTATTTGAACAATCAAATCAAGAGAGTCATTTTAGCAAGAAGACAACTCCCTCAATTGAAAAGCTTCCCCAAAAATAGTTTTCACAAGCTTCATTGATAATCATTTGCTTATTAAAAAAGTTTTTGTAGTTTTGTTACTTTATTTTTATCTATTCTACTATTACTAGCTTCAATTAGAGATTGATGCTAGAGGATAGGCTCATCTAAGCCTTATAATTGGATTGTAAGACAAGGGTTGGCTTGGGTTAGATTTTGGTTGGTAATTCCATGCAAAATCAACTGAATTTTGGATAGTGAGCTCAAAAAAACTATCCGACTGTAATCTTGGATAGATTATAGTGAAAATTTTTAAAAAGATCTTGAAGAATGGACGTAGGTACTGAGAGCACCAAAACACTATAAAATTATGGTGTTTGTGTAATTGCTTGCATTCTATTTTGCTTTACATCTCTTTTATATTTTAACTCACTTGATTGCATTATTTTTGCCTCACTAATACTTCATTATTTTATAAAAATAGTACATATCTTATTTAAATTTTTGAAGACCCAATTCACCCTCTCTCTTAGATTGTCTTACTAGGCAACAAAAGGTCTCTCCATAAAATTCCTATAGCTTCGGTCTTTGTTGGGGATATTGAAGAAAAAATTCATCCGACCACATCGGATGCTAAGAAGGTAGAATAGATTAGCAATTAAAATTTTTATAATATTTATGAATTCTCACCTTGGTTCGTAATGAAAAAGGATCAAGGTTGAAGAAGCTCCTTGATCAATATGCTTCGCGAGATCCAAATGCGCAGATCCTCTACTTCGAGTGCATGTCAAACTCTATAGAAGTGAGAGATGAACTCTTTCTTCGAAGAGAAAAGAGAAGTACCCTTGAGATCTAATCTCAAGGCTTTAGAGCAGCCCACATGCCACCATACCAAGAGGAGGGAGGATGCCGAAGAGGAGAGAGAAGCCCAGGAAGAGTACATGCCTAAAAGAGAGGGGACGCCCACACCAAGAGGATTCTCCATGCCTAGGCCAAGGGTCAATTCACTAATTCTTTTCTCCACTCCCCTCCTTATATAGGCAAGAAATTCTAGATTAAATCAAATTCCTTTAGATGCTGGGAATAGGACTCTCCATGTTTGAATCAAATCTAAACTCCCTAAAGTATAAGGAATCCTAATCCAAGTAGGAGAGGTGCCTCTTTTCATTATGGCGCATGCCCAAGAGGAGGGGGCTATTTTCAACCCCTTTCTAACCACCTTGGTTAGCCCACATGGTGAGAGAATAGCTAAAAAAGATGGCTAAGTAGATCAAATCAGATTTAGTTAAGATTTGGGTTCAATTCGAATCCAATTTGAATCCGATTCGAATCAATTTCGAAAAGGCTGTGATCCTAATCCAATTAAAATTTTTGTCCAAATCTTACTTGATAAATTAATCCAATCAAGCCTTAATAAAATTAAGTCTAATTAAATTAGATCTGATCTAAAGTAATTAAGACTCAAATCAAATCTCTCATAATTGCTTAGATCATTGATTTGATTTAATTCATTTTCGAAATCAAATCTACACCTCATGCACAGTGTTAGCTAGACATAATCAGTATTTAATTCTATATGACCCATAACTTAATTCTTAATTAAGTTAATCTATATATTCAATTAAGTCTCATACTTTCAAATTGAACACATAAATATTCGGTCAATTCTTTTCTACATTGTTTGACTTTAATTTGTATGTGACTCCATAGGTTCGAACACTAAGCCGGTAGCATAGAAACTTCTTCCTATACTAATCAAAGTGATCATCTAGTAATGATCCCCGATACCTAGATAGGTCAAATATTAATAAAGCAATATTCAAGAACCTTGATATATGTGTTGGGAATTATACCCTAAAATCAATCGTTTGACGATTGTGCTAATTATAAATATATATGAATTGATCAATAATAAAAGTTATTTGATCTTTTTTAACACAAGGTTACATCTTCTAACGAACTCTTATATTGTGATGAAGTCCTTAAGATTTTTTTTATCAATAAAGGAGGATTTATCATGTAGTCCTTAAATTGGATTGCGACCAAATGATACGCTATTATTAGGATGATAGCGATATCAAGTGTAGATCATTATGTGCCATATGCATTAGTTGTCCTTATAACCAAATAGTATAGAGATACTGGTATGGCATGCAGGAGAGATGTAGAAGTACATCATCACCGAACGTGACCAACTATGGAGTACTTTATTGTCAAGGATGGCTCGCGAAGGGTATGGGTATAAGTGTTCCTCCGACTTGAGATCACCACGGTGACTTACAAGCAACTCACTGTACTTTGGTATTAGATTATCTGAGTTTATAATTTAATGATAGAAGATTTTTGGATATAGTCAAGTACTTGTCAAGTCGGTGTGTGAGTCAAGATGAGATTGATTCCTTCGAATTAGTAGGAGTTGATGTATCAATGTATTTCAATTTAGCAAAATCTGAGCTCGGATAATTCATGTGATGGATTTGAAAGATTGAAATATAATATGGATGACTTATCTAGAATTGATAGTTAAATCATAAATCATCCTTGAGCATTAGAATCAAAAGAATGAATTATACGGTAACCATATGTCAGTAGGTTCTTGAATATTGCTTTGCCATCATTCGACCTATTTTGACGTCGAGTCACCATTGCTAAATGGTTACACCGATCGTTCAGAAATATATTTCTATACTACCGACTTAGGTTCGAACCTATGGGGTCATACTCAAAAGAAATTTCTGACTGATCATATGGTTGATCAATGATTGAGAATCATTTAAGGGCTTAATCATCAATTCAATTGATGGTTAACCTTATACAAAAGTTGTAATAAATTTATTCATCAAGTATTAGTGAATTAATAAAAGATTAATTAATAATTAAATTATTGATTAGCTTAATTTGATTTAGTAAAAAAGATTAAATAAAATTTAATTAAATTAGATTCAATTAGGTTTGACCCGATTAGGTTATGAGATGATCTAATCGTTAAGGGAGAATTATCCCTGATTTAATCAGGACTTTGGTTCAATCAATTCTTAATTTGATTAAAATTTAATTAAAAATTTATGAATCTAATTAGATCAAATTTTATCTATTTTATTTGGACTAAACCAGATGTGATTTGGTTTGGATTCAAATAAGGGAACCAAGAGTCTATATAGGATTGGACTCTCCTTCCATGTGCCACACATTTTGACATCAATTTCTTCATGCTAAAATAGTTTTTGTATGAAATTTTTTCATGCTAGAGAGTTCTCTCACCCTCCTTTCTCATGTCCAAATATGGGTATTATCTGATTTTTATGGAAGGTTCAAATTAGATTTGAATTGGTTACCATATATATAGATAATGTTTGACATTATCTACAAGTCCACACGTCACACCCTTTATCTTCTTGATTTTGTGCAACAAATAAAGTGATATGGGGCATGGAAAATTAGAAAGAAATTAGTTTAACCATGAAAATCATGTGGAGGCATCCCATGTTTCCTTTTGGGCATGAATTGGTGAGAGATGGTGACACATCTTGATAGAGTCAAAGATGTCTAGGACTCTTCACCCTACCTTATTACATGCCAATAAAAAGGGGTTTATTTTTCTCTTTTGTATGTATAAGAGAGTAGAGAAAGTTCTCTACACATTGAGGGTCTTGGGGTGTGAGTTCTTGGAATGAAAAAATAGAGGAGGGTCCTCTTCTCTTTGGGTGTGCGCAAAACCTAGGTTTCTAGAGTTTTATTCCTCAAGATTTGGAAAGAGAGAAAAATTAGAGAGAAAATAGTTTCTTCTCCATATTCTTTTTAGATCCTCATCTTCTTCAGAAGTCCATCTTCAATCTCTAGAAAGGTTCTAGAGATTTGAAGAAAGGATCTAGATCAGCCAAGGAGAAGGTCTTCGTGCAAACTAACATTCTCGAGAAGACTGATCAGATCGAGGTTTTGAGTGGACTTTTCATAGAGGCCGGATACATGTGTGGCTGCAAGCAACTAGCAAGGATCTTTTTCACTATGTCTCTCAGAAGCGGTGATCATCGACCCATGCTCATGTATCGAGTTCTGAATTCAGATAGGTATAGATTTGATCTACTGCTTATATCCATGCATGCAGATTTTATCATATGATTATTTTAGATTTTATATGCAATATCATGTCATAGATCCTAGAGTATATTGATTTGATGATTATATCATATGCATATTAGGTTAATATGATTAATCTTATTGCCTTCTACTGTGTTTTATTTCAAAATTTTTTGAAATACATGCATGAATTCATCTACATTTTCCAACAATGGTATCAGAGCCAAGTTCGTTATGACATGTTATATATGCATATTAAATCTAAATTTTAATTTTATTTAGATCTGATATGTGATATCTTAGATCTAAATTTAATTAATGGTTAATCGTATAAACTGAAATAAGATTATCCTACCGTAGGGTTTATCCCTTACAATGAACATGTTGTCCTAGTTTGTGCTGATCTTTGATAAAATCTGATTATACATATTGCGTGTGATGTTTATGATCTGATTTAGGTGTGATCTAAGATTATAATTGAAAGAAGAGTACCCTATAAGTCAATCGTAAGTATGTTGTGATGGGACTTTTCTTTGTAATTTTTTAACTCATATAATGATATAAATTATTTGATAATAAAATGAGGCATTGATTCATCATTGTAGCTGCATCTTATTATAATTAAGATAATGATGAATCTCAAAGATTAGGATAACAGTTTTAGGAGACATGAATGGGTCATGCTAGTGAGACCTAAAATCTTAAAATTTTAATCTTAAACATTCCTGATCGTAAGAGCATTGAGTCAGAGATCAATGTTCCGGATAGACTAACATCCTATGTATGCTCGATAGAGAGGGTGGCAGATCTCACTAGCCACTTGTGTATGGGACACTAATACAAAGATGTGGGTGCTCATTTGAAAAATGAGTCCACTGAGTTGACTCGATGAAAGAGAACATCTTATGGAAGCCTTACTTGCATATCAAAGATGGTTCTCTAAGTGGGAGTTGTGCAAGTGATCTTTAGATCTGAAATCATCATGGAATCTTGTGCACATGAATCCATATTTTGGTTCATACACAGGCATGATATTAAAACATGTACGGGGTATTCTGGATATGGTGGAATGTATATGAAGGTTGTGAGTAGGTTAATATGGAATCGATCACTCTTAGTAAAAGGAGATCGCATCCTATGTATTCTCAATCCTAGATGACTCAAAAAAAAATTTTTGGCCAAAAATAGGAAAAAGATTAGAAAGAGTTTCTAATGCTTTTTCATTGGACTCATCATTGGTTAATTGAGAATCGATATGAATATGTGTTTGAGTTTCACATTATTCCATACTCATAAACATATTTAGGGTGCAGGGATGATGGAAGGATTGAATTGCACGGTAATTTATCATTGAAGGATATATTTGATATTTTTATCAAATTTTATATTTTTTAGATAGTCATAATATATTGCTAGACATCAATCTTGACTTGTAGATTTGATCAAATTAAAGAGTTTAATTCGATCGCCAATTAAAAAAGATTCTAATTGTTGAACTCGGGTTAGCTCGATTGGACCTTAATTGATTAGATTAAAATTTAATCAAATTAGATCAACTTGCACCTAGACCTACTACTGGTTAGATATAGAATCCAATGAGTCACACACATATAAAAATTGGCCAAGGATCCTTTTGAAAAAGGTTGATTGAAATTTTGGATTCAATCAGGATTTCGATAAATATGCTAGCACATGTGGAAACCCTAGCTCCTTTAGAGATCAATTTAGTCTCATATCTTGCTAATTAGCTAGCCCAATTTGGTAGATATTTGGGTTAGATTGTGCCACCTGGAAGCAATCTAAATTGGGGTATCAAATCCCAAGTTAACACCAATTATGAAGAGTCCAAGTTGTGGTGGATTCTATGCACAAAATAGGTTTTGCACATGCATATTGGCGTGAGTAGAAGAAAAGAGTCCTTCTGGCATAGGATTAAGATACGTGTTATAGCTCATATCACCCTCCATCCTCTGATGCACATCTCAAAGCTTGAGATGGATTTTTTCTAAAATTTTTAAGGTAGAGAAAAACTGGAAACGAGAAGGGTCTGTCGCACGTGCGCGGCAAAGCATTGCATCTCTTTGCATTTTGGAGAGTCCTTCTCCTAATCAAATGCTTTCAAATTGAAATGAATTTTTTGTGATAATGTTCTACATTTGATAATCTATTTTTGATGATTTTTATGGAATTTTTCCAGACTTATCAGATGGCCAAACAGATGCTGGAAACTTCCTTATGTGTGAGCACATGCGGTGATCAGCACTCACGTGAAGAGGTGCGATGATCACTTCTTTTTATGGATTTTTTAATCTCATTATTAGGTGATCTAAGATTAAGATTGAATCTCCTATCCATGTAGATTTTTATGGATTTTTCTAATTTAAGAAGGGATGTGAAAATATCCCTTCACATCCCTTCTCTAGTCGCATGCACAGAAGAGGGTGCTGATTGACGTATCATTGATAAGAGTCCTTCTGCTTGAAGGAACTCTTATCTCTTATAATCTGATTAGATAAGCCTCTTAGATGATGTGTGTCCCTCTCTTTTGGCATCCCTCTGATGGCTATAAATTGGTCTGGGTGCTGGGTGCCCGAGATATTCAGATTGAGTTTCCAATTTTGTCTCTGTTGCTCTCCTTTCTTTCTTACAATCTATCTTAGTTTTAGGACAAGACTTTGGGATTTAAGACAAAATCTTATCTGATCCAAATAAGAGTTGTAAGGGTCCTAATGAAGGAGAATCAAAAGTTTGGAGGAGGTTTTGAGAGGATGGAGTCAGATTCATGGAGAAATCTGACCGATATAGGGCTAGTCAAGTTCTAAGGGCTAGAACTCTTGAAGCAAGGAGAAGAAGGAGCACTATCTTTGGTTCAATTTCTATGTGGATCATCATTGGGGGGCAGACACTTGGATGCCTCATAAAAATTAGGATTAGTGCTACAGGTATTCTTCTTATTCAAGTTAATTTATAGTACTTTGATTAATATAATCCAGGGTTTCTGGTGCATCAGATGCTTTGAATGAAAATTTTAAACACCTAACCCTTCTGCTGTACCACCAAAACCCAATAGTGATATCACAGCCTATCTTGATCTACATAATCAAAGGTTAAATTATTATTTTAATTATAATCAAGTATGGGTTTTTGGTTTGGTTCAAGTCAGATCAAAGGTTGAACCCGATTGAACATCCAAACCCTAATATGTCTTAGAGATATGTTTTAGTTGAATGCATGATGTATGAATAGAATCTTTCTTAGTAGCTTAGTACTCAAATTGAGGTTCATCACCAAGCTATCCAGTTATAAGAGTAAGTAGGGTTCAGAGACCCTCTCTTCCTATTTCATAGGGCACTCTTATGACGTGTAGGGGTGCCACTATGATGTCCCAAGAAGAAGAACTGCGAAAAGAGTTTTTTGTATTCATGCATGTTATTAGAACTTCATGCATATGTGATATGCTTGAGATGCTTAGTTATAATCATGTTGTATGATTATATTTTCATATCTTAGAGATATAATTGGATGCTATAATTAGTTGTTATGATTGTTAAGATATAACTATAATAGTGTATCATTATTGAATTAGGATGTGCATGAGATCATTAAAGCCCTCATAAAAATTATATTAAGTCATAGTATTGTGAACCAGTAGCTGATCTATTTTTTGAATCGATTAATCAATTGGTGTCTAAGGAGTGTTTCAAGTGCAGTGATTATTTAATTGGTTTCGTTGCTGGCTTGACCAATTTTATTGGTGTCTAAGAAAAGTAACGGGAGGACCCCCACCAATCTTAATACTTTTCTGATCAATTGGATTAGTTTGAATCTTGAATGAAGGTAGCTCAGTGTTTTAAACACTACTAAGGGCCTTCCTTCATGCTAGATTAATGTTACATCATAAATTATGGCTAGCTTGTGATGTTACCACAAAGCTTGTCATAAGGATTAATATAGCATAATCCTGGTGCATAAAAGATGCTTACGGTAATTTTGGATGTACTGCTTTGTTGTGTTACCACAAGGGTGGTTATATTCGATTTTGACTATATCGAAATGAAGGGTCTTACTTAACTAAAATATTATAACTTGTTGTGTTAACACAAGGCTAATAATATTTTAGAAGCCAAGATAAAATATTGAAAATTGCATGAGATACAATTGGAAAGAGTTTCTTATCTATGAACTCATAAGGGTTTGTTGTGTTAACACAAGATCATTTTGAAGAATTAGGATGTCAATCCCACTAAGTTAAATATAGAATATATCCCATTTACCATAAGAGAGGGCTATGGTATCCGATAAAATAGTGAGAGACATAACTAGTTTAAAAGACCTCATCTTGTTATGCATGTCAAACATGAGTGGTCTACTTATACTATTATTCATATTTATGTAGATTTAAATATATATTATAGCTTCTTTATTTTTACTGCATGAAATTATGTTGACTGATCCAAACTATGTAGATTGGTTGAGGAACTTGCACAATAGGTTCGTATCAGAGATGAACTCTGATATTCTGAATATTTCTGATCCTAAATTTATCAGTAATAATAAGAAGGCAAAAGAAATCTTCATGAATATTATTTATGATAAATTTGGATATTGAAAGAATAATTGCAAGAATTATCTTGCAAGCTTGAAGTAGGGTGCAAGCGTAGCACCAAAAGGTGTGTATATGATACAAATCTGTTGTTCATTGAGTGGCTCAAACTCTGATACTTAGGTATTAGATACCGCCTGTGGATTGCATATTTATAATTTATTATAACAACTATAGAATATCAAAGATCTAAAAAGAGATAACCTCGAGCTTTATGATATAAGTACAGAGTCCGTTAGCACAGAGGCTATGGGAACCTGCATACTTGATTTGCCTTCAAGTAAAATTTTAAAATTGAAAGACTGTTATTACGTACCAAAGGTCATTAAAAATATTATTTTTATACCTTTGTTATTAAAACAAGATTATAAAATAAGGCTAATAGGAAATGGATGCTCCATTTTTTTTCTAATAAATTTTATGACAGTGGTTATGTTGATAACAATCTTTTAATTCTTGCACTCAATGAAAATATTTTTCATATTGAAAAAAATATGAAAAGAAAGAGAGAAGATGTGAATATCACATATATCTAACATTGTCATCTTGGTCATATTAGTGAGTCAAAGATTAATAAGTTATACAAAGAAAAATTCTTTGACCCATATGATTATGAATCATTGGAAACTTGTGAATCTTATCTCATGGGTAAGATGACCAAGACTTCATTTTCTGGACATGGAGAGAGGGCGAATGAGTTATTAGCCCTAGTACATACAGATGTATGTGGATCGATGACAACTTAGCTCAAAGGAGGAACAGATGATTTATCAAGGTTTGGATATGTGTATCTTATGAAACATAAATCTGAAGCTTTTGATAAGTTCAAGGAGTATCAATGTATGGTCAAAAAATAAACTGAAAAAAGTATCAAGATTCTTCAATCTGATCGAGGAGGAGAATACTTATCTAGTGAATTTTTTTGATCATCTTAAAAGTAAAGGTATTTTCTCTGAATGGACCCCTCCTTATATACCTTAGTTAAATGATGTAGCAGATAGGAGGAATCGTACTTTGATGGATATGGTGCGGTCCATGATGTGCTTCACTGATCTCTCAATATCTTTTTGGAGATATGCCCTAGAGACTGCCATATATATTTTAGATAGAGTACCTTCAAAATTTGTTGCAAGTACACCATATAAGATATGGAAGGGAAGGAAGTCTAATCTTAAACATCTTAAGATTTGAGGCTGTCCTGCTTATGTCAAAAATATTTTTGGACATAAGCTTGGTGCTAAATCAGACAAGTATAGATTTGTAGGATATCCTAAGAAAACTAATGGATATTACTTCTACCACCCTACTGAACAAAAGGTATTGTTAGTAAGCATGCCATTTTCTTGAAAAATAAATTCATCCAAGAAGGAGGTAATGGAAGAAATATTGAACTTATAAAAGTTTATGATCTACAAATCAATCCAGAATACTGGTAGTTGAACCACAAGAAGATCCTCAATTAGAAGTACCCAAGGATAAGGTACATCCACATGCACACCTTTTCTCCGAAGGTCAGATAGAGTGCGTCAAGTATCTCTGAGATATAATTTTATCATTGAGAATGACAATTCGATCAATATCAGTTAGGATGATGATCCACTGATCTATTCGAAAGTTATCATGAGTAGAGACTCAGACAGATGGCTAGAAGCTATGAAATATGAGATGGATTCGATGTATACAAACCAAGTGTGGACCTTGGTTGATGCACCTGAGGGTGTGACCCCAATAGGGTGCAAGTGGGTCTTCAACAAGAAGATCGGAGTAGATGGCCAAATAGAAACCTACAAAGCTAGGTTGGTGGTGAAGGATTTCAAATAAAAGTAAAGAATTAACTATGATGAAATCTTCTCGCTAGTGGCTATGCTCAAGTCCATCAGAATTTTGCTTGCTATAGTAGCATACTACGACTATGAGATCTGACAAATAGATGTCAAGACTACTTTCTTCAATAGTAATCTTAAGAAAGAGGTCTATATGACTTAGCTAAAGAAATTTATCTCAAGTGGGAGGGCAAATCAAGTATGCAAGCTAAAAAAATTCATCTATGGATTGAAACGGGCTTCGAGGAGTTGGAACATCCGATTTGATATGACAGTTAAAGAGTTTGGCTTTATCAAAAATAAGGATGAACCATGTATGTATAAGAAGATAAGTGAGAGTGTTGTTGTCTTCTTGGTTTAGTATGTCAATGACATACTACTCATTGAGAATGCTATCTCAATGATGCAATCAGTCAAGACTTGGCTATCGAATAAGTTTTCTATGAAAGATTTGGGTGAAGCATCCTATATATTAGATATAAAGATCTATAGAGATAAATCTAAAAGGATGTTAGGCTTATCCCAGTCATGGTATATAGATCTTATATTAAAGAGGTTTAATATGGAGGCAAGTAAGAGAGGTTATCTACCTATAAGTCACGGTATACGTCTCTTTAAGAAAATATATCCTAAGATACTAGAAGAGAGGAAGAGGATGAATGAAATCCCTTATACTTCGGTAGTGAAATCTATTATGTATGCCATGCTATGTACCAGGCCTGATATAGCTTATGCTTTGGACATAGCTAGCAGATTTCAGGTTGATCTAGGAGAGAATTATTGAAAAGCTATGAAAAATATTCTGAAGTACCTAAAAAGAACAAAAGATATTTTTCTCATATATGGTGGAGAATCAAAGTTGAAATGAGAGGGATATACGGATTCTAGTTTTCAATCTGATCCAGATGATAGCAAGTCAATATTAGGATATGTATTTACCCTAAATGATGAGGCAGTGAGTTGGAAGAGTTCCAAGCAGTAGACAATAACTGACTCAGTTACTAAGGCAAAGTATATTGCTGTTAGTGAAGCCATTAAGAAAGCTGTCTGGATGAAGAAATTCATCATGAATATAGGAATCATTCTTGAAATTGAAGGACTAATGCCACTTTATGTTAGATTTTGGGATTTGATGCATGCATATATGTTTCATAAACTTTATTTTCTAAATACTGCAGTAGAGAATAAGATTAAAATAATTTTAATCTTAATTTTGCATGCATAAAAATATAAAATCACATGATCTATTTCATATGCTGAAATTGATATATGCTGAAATTCAAATTGTGATCAAATCACATATCTATTTCACAATATTTTTCTTCAAAATTGGATTTGAAAGAGAAGAGGCTCTGTCTTAGCAGCACAAGTATCCGACCTCTACGAGTATCCACTCAGGATCAGCCTGGAATAGTCCTCTTTAATCTGAATTTTGGTTCTCCAAAATTCAGCCTGCTGAAGCCTGGATCGCGATCAACACTTGATCTTTCTCCTTGATCTTCTTTTTATCCTCTTTTCTAGAGTTTTTCCTTACTATGTGCTGCTACCAAAATTTTTTTGGGTATGGAACTCCTTGGGATGCACATCCCAAGGAAGGGGTGTATAGAACACCCAAGAGGAGAGAAAGAGAGAGGAAGAGAGGGCGTGGGGAGAGCCTTTGGGTGTGAGAGACAGCTGGTTTTGATGCTCTAGGAATCTTAAGGGAGGTCTCTTGAAATAGGCATAAGGATTGAATCCTATTCAATCTCATAATACAAGTCCTACTTGCATTAGAATTTCTATTAACTTAAGTTATCCAACTTACTTTAGGAAACCCATTAGGTGCCAACAATTGGAGCCCTTGCACCCATAATTAGATAATCCAAAATACACCCAAGAGATGCTCCATATGAAAACAAAAGGCTCTCTAATCAATGGACATGCCTAAATTGATCAAATCAAGGTGACGCCCCATAATAACTATCAAGAAGATTCATAAGGGACTTGCACCCTTAATTTATATGATCCATAACCTTGAACACCCAATAATTGAAGTCTCATGAATCTTATTCATATTGGTTATTAGCAGGTAATTAAGTTAGAATTAACTTATCAAATAAGTAATCCCAATGGAAAGAGGAATTGAGTCCAATCATGTGCTAGCAAGGTTATCATGAACCCAATGGGTTTCTCTAAATTTAATTGACACTTCATAAGCTCTATTACTTATTTCAGGCCTAATCACTTTGTTGTGTGATCTCATAGGTTTAATTCTATTTGTTAGTGAGATATACAATGATCTCTATCATCATATCATTGAAACTCTTTTCAATGGATTAGAATAATTTCACTTTAACTCAACAAGAATTATCGATCCAGAATAATTCTAGTGAGCTCTCACAATCCACTAGTGAGACCTAGCAATATGTAGTGGCAATCCAGTAGAACTGAAATAAACCTCTAGGTGTAGTTAATGTATGATTCAGTCTCTCTATCGTGAGTCCCAACTAGATGGCCGGTCATGGATAAATTGTCAAACCTCAACATCGATCATATGATAGATTCAATCAGCTTAAGTCCATATGTGATACTATGGAAACTCTTTTCCATCAATCACACTGCTATGGCCATAGATTTAAGGACTCAGCCTCTTAAATCTCATAGGACTACTCCCTTCTATTAGGATCGATAGATCCCATCTTGATGCACACCCCACTCCTACAGTGGACCAACTGTCGCCAACATCCCCTACAAGGACTCTTTGAGACCCATGTTGATGCGTCAGTCAAACTCCAGCAGTCTCACTGTGAGCAGTAGTGTCATCTCAGGTCAAAGGGTCAGTCATACAACTGCAGCATCGAGAAAGTCGCTAATGAGTGAGCAGACATCCATGTGACTTCTCATGTTGGTCACGCTCAGTACTAGTTGTTCTCTAACAACCACCTGTAATCTTACTTCAGTGTCTCTACACTGCAGACTCGAGATCCATCTGTCTGAAGAAAGTGATCTGTGTACTGATCTATCTGGATCAATCACCATCCCCATGATGATCCTATGATCAGGAGCAATTTAGAAATCAACCATCAATGACATATGCCTCAAATTCTCAACTCATTAAGAATATATGTCATTATTTTATTAATCTCTTGGATGCTTCATGGATATATAGACATGAATGATAATATAACTGCCCAATAAGTACAAAATCATATCTTAAAGATATGAAATGTGTCAGCCAAGATTGACTTCTAGGGCATACATCCAACAATCTCTCACTTGCTCTAAAGCCAATCTGCCATGTACCAAGCCTTATCTTCACAAAACAAAGTATAGTCTTAGGCTAGCAAAGTGACTTGCCAATGGGTCATCCATATCACATGTGGAGTTTGCTCTCTGCACCTCTATATATTTCTACTCGAGGTAGTTGCGTGTTCTGCTGTTCTATGTACTTGGATATCTAGTGATACCTAGGCTCCTTAGCAAGGGCTATGGTGCTATTGTCTTTGCAGTATAGTGTCACGATATCTGATGGTATGACAACTAATTCTGCAACTAACATTACAATCAGAATGCATCCTACACATCTACAGTGTACTCAGCTTCCATTGATCGATTATTTGAAATCTTTCCAAGATATCGACATAGGAATACATCTATGATGTAGATATTCTACCATCAACATCAAACATAAAGTCTAAATTGATACATCCTCCCACTCCTAGCTTTGATTCTTCTCCGAATATGTCCTCAGTTCTTCTTAAGAGCTTAAGGATATTTTTACAGCAATCCAGTGCTCACAGCCTAGATACAACTGACATCTACTTGTGACAATCATGATATAATCAGTTCAAGTACTTTATGACATACAACTATATCCGAGAGGGTAGCAGACCCCTCTTTGAGATTTTTATAATGAATGCTTTCAGCATCCAATCTCTATACTTTATCTGTGAAAATATAAGCATCCAATTGCATCTATCTCTATAGATTTTTAGGATGCTCACTTTATATCTTTCATGAAAAAATCTATATTCAACCATATTTTAACCGATGTCAGTATTGGACACTCCCACTGACTCTTTTGAAACCCATAATTTCTCGTATCTGATCAAACAATTTGATCATATCACTGAAATGAATGTTCCAACTCCAAGGATATTGTGGTCTTTGTGATCATCTATCACAAGAAGTAAAATCTATAGGCAATTTCATATAAAAATCATCAAAAGATCTTTACTCAGGAAAGCTATTTCACATCTTTTCTTAGAGTCAATGTCTCACATCACCTCATTGTAGGTTTTATATCATCTCTATGTTTCCTATCTCTCATAAGAAATGATTTTCTTGACATCTTCTATTAAGCATACTCAAGTACCTTTCGAGAGGATTGGAGATCCTATTATGTGTATGAGGTGGAGGAGGAATACACGTCTACTGGCTCATGACTAATATGTTCTTAAGGTCCTATGGCTCCTTGCTCTTCAGAGACTCTCTCTTAGAGCTTAACTTTCTTCCCACTGCTTCATCTTGGTTAAATAGTTGTTCAAGAAGATAGCATTGAGTCACAATCACATTGTAATCCCATCGGAAAGTAATATCCCAAACTCTTTTAGGAAGAGCTTTATAGACCTGTCCTCTAACATATCCATCTGCTATTCTCGACACATGCTGGACATCTTTGAATCTCAAAATAATCAAGATTCAGATCTCACCATGTCATATCTCATATGGTGTGGTAGGAATAGATTTAGAGAGAACCCAATTTCATAAAAATAAAGCATGTTCCTAGAGAAAAAAAATAAATCAGTGAATTTCATTATGGACCAGATCATATCTCATATAGTCCCATGACTCTTTTTATCTCATTGAGCTAAGATTTACTAAGAGGGATCCAATATGAAATAATGTTATTTTATGAGATAATCAAAAAATTTCTTTCAATGGTATTACATCCTCGATCCGATCAAAGTACCTTCAGAAATTTTTAATTTATTTCTCTAAAAATTTTAGATTTGTATCTCATATATAAAGTAGAGATAACTCCTTAGTTAGCACATCACATAGACTACACACATCAAATGTGTACCAGGATAAGTATCTCAGTGGTCTTTTTTCTCTTATCCCACAAGAGTAGCTTGGTCATATTTTCTCAAAGAGATGATGTATAAACTAGATTTAACTCAACAGTCAATGAGCCCAAGCTCATATTTTTTCAGTTTGTTAATCATTTCTTCTCTAATATGACTTAGCTATAGGTTCCACATATACTTTAAATTTTATCTTAATTTTGGATCTCTCAGATCCAATGATATTCACTGATTGCTCAATTAAGTTCACATATGCTTCAACATGCAAATGATAGAGACTGTTCTAAGAACTAAATCCAAACGATGATTGCAAAGGACACCACAGCAGCAATTGTTGCCCTATAGCCAATTCAAGGGTTACTTTCTCAGTCCTCTACCTTTCCATCGACTCTATACTAGAGTCTGTTGCTCAACTAGGAAAAAAAGAAATCGTAAGGATAGTATTGAGCAATTTTGACATACCTACTCTAGGTGTGTCTTTGTTTCTTTAGGCTCTCTAGGTATTTACCTCTTAACTCTTTCAAGATTTTTTTGTTATCAATATTTTGACCAATTCAGATAAAGTGCCCATGATGGTCTTTTATATGGTAGTTTACTATAAACTATCCATATAAACTAATCAGAGATCGCAAGATCAAATCCATAAGCAATTCCTTATGCATGGTCATGTCGAGCCTTTTAAGCTCTTTAATGTCTTCGATCATTATCAAATAACGATCATAGACTGACTGCCCATCATGTATCACATACGCTGTGCGACTCTGATCACCTCATAATAATTGTGGATGAATCAACATGTCATTGATAGCGTACATGTATTCATGCATAGCACCTATCTTTATTATCATTGTCCATCCACTCGTCAAGTATAGCTCGTTGACTATGGGTTGGATGAGTTGTTAACATTAGAATAATCTGCTAGAGAATATTGCTTAATTTTTTAAAATTAAAAATAATTCTTAAGTTTATAAGCCAGTCTATGTACTTGATTTTGATTAATCGGTTGATATCTAGGATTCAAACTAGAGGGTTGGAAGCTGACACAATGAATAGCAGAGAGTAAAGATTCTAATTGGATGTTTGTATTTATTTTATAATTTTGCTCTAGAAATTTTTAGATACAAAAAGAGACTCTCACTATTTTATCAGAACTCCCATGCTCTCCAGGTGAAGAAATAAAAATTCTAATACGATAATTGGATTTCTAGTGGATGCTACGGTCCCACCGATGCCGTGCACCTCACCTAATAGTTATTGGTAACATGAATAAATACCGATACGTGGACAACTCTTTGCCTAGATGCTTCTCTAAGTATATTGCAGCCACTTGCTCTCTAAGTCATGTAGGCTCACCTAACAGTTATCGTCCGTACTTTTTAGTTATGTCAGACCCACCATTCACAAGCTGGTGTAAAGCCGTCATTGGGTCCTTCACCTAACAATTATTGGATCCAACCCCATCTTTGCCCTGCAGCAACTCTTTGCTAATAGAGTAGTTGAGTGTTCCTGATGCAACTAAACCACTGTGACCAGCCAGGAACAATCAATGCCAGTAGCACGCCTGCATATCTACAACGATGGAAGACCTTAAACTTAATATTTTGTGGAGAGATTTAGATTTAGGTCTCATCTAATCAGTCATCACATGATTGATGTAATTGGTATGGGCTAAATCAAACCACCAAGCAACCATATTTGTGACTCAATCTTTCAAATTGATCAGGTAAGTGGAGATTAGTGGGGATCCCCCCGTTGCTTTCTGTAGACACCAATAAATTGACCAGTAAGTGAATAAAATTAATTAAATAATCACCTTTCAATTACTTGCTTGAGATATCAATTGGATAATTGATCATAATTGGTTAGCTCAAGTGAATTGGGTTCAAATCAACAAGCCAAATTAGGTCCTTAGGTTAATCAATTCTACAAATGAGACTCAATCGATTTGATCAATAATAGTTGTATGATCATTAACTTAATTGATCTAACTCAATTCAATGCTTGACACAGTTTAACCAATTACTTAATCAAATTAGATCCATATGTCCCAAATCAAAAACCTTAGATGTAATCCTATTACATGATCTAATTTTTTGATTTTTTCATGATCAAAACCCTCATACACAAACATAAATTTTAGATTCTAAAATTATATTTTAGATCTAAATACTTTACATAAAAGTAAGTATTAAAATATGAAAATAATTTTTAAGTTCTAACATACAAACATATATCACATATATGCATGTAAAATCAGATCTTAAACAAAATTTTAAATCTAAACATGATATCATATATCTCATATACTAATCATAGATTAGATTAAAATTAAATTTATGATCTAAATATACAATCATATATGTACATATGAATTAAAATTCAGATCATAAAAAAATTTAAGTTTCATGCATGTATCTATTTCATATGAACTAGAACTCTTTCTAGATCAATTTTTAGATCTATACATGCATCAACACATCAACTATATATTCTAGAATTAAATCTAAAATTAAATTTCAAATTTGAAGATCCATCCATATACCTCATGTATCAAGAAAAAAATAATTTTAAAATCTATTTCAAAAATATGTATATTAAAATTCAGCATATGAAAACCCATGGCTTTGATACCACTGTTAGATTTTGAGATTTGATGCATGCATATGTATTTCAAAAACTTTATTTTCTAAATATCATCATAGAGAATAAGATTAAAATAATTTTAATCTTAATTTTGTATGCATAAAAATATAAAACCACATGATCTATTTCATATGCTGAAATTGATATGTACTGAAATTCAGATTGTGATCAAATCACATACCTGTTCCATAATCTCTTTCTTCAAAATTGGATCTGGAAGAGAAAAGGCTCTCCCTTAGCTATACAAGTATCCAGTCTCTATGAGTATTCACTCGAGATCAGCCTGGAACAGTTCTCTTTAATCTAAATTTTGGTTCTCCAAAATTCAGCCTGCTGAATCTGAACGAAGCCTGGATCACGATTAACACTTGATCTTTCTCTTTGTTCTTCTTCTTCTCCTCTTCTCTAGAGTTTTTTCTTACTATATGCTACTATCAGATGTTAGAAACCGGCAAGGAAGAGATATCCAAACTCTTTTAGGCATGAAACTCCTTGGGATGCACGTCCCAAGGAAGGGATATATAGAATACCCAGGAGGAGAGAAAGAGAGAGGAAGAGAGGGTGTGGGGAGAGCCTTTGGGTGTGAGGGGCTACTGATTGTAATGCTTTAGAGACCTTAGGAGGGTCTCTTTAAATAGACATAAGGATTGAATCCTATTCAATCTCATAATACAAGTCCTACTTGCATTAGGATTCCTATTAACTTAAGTTATCCAACTTACATTAGGAAGCCCATTAGGTGCCAACAATTGAAAATCTTGCACCCATAATTAGACACCCCAAAACACACCCAAGATATGCCCCATATAAAAACAAAAGGCCCTTTAATCAATGGATATACCCAATTGATCAAATCAAAGTGGCGCCCCATAATAACTATCAAGAAGATTCATAAGGGACTTGTACTCTTAATTTATGTGATCCATAACCTTAGAAACTCAATAATTAAAGTCTCATGAATCTTATTCATATAAGTTATTAGCAGATAATTAAGTTAGAATTAACTTATTAAATAAGTAATCCCAATGAAAAGAAAAATTGGATCCAACCATGTGCTAGCAAGGTTATCATAAACCTAATGGGTTTCTTTAAACTCAATTGATACTTAATAAGCTCAATTACTTATTTCAGACCTAATCTCTTTGTTGTGTGACCTCATAAGTTTAATTCTATCTAGTAGTGAGACATATAATGATATCTATCATCGTATCATTGAAACTCTTTTCAATGGATCAGAATAATTTTACTCTAACTCAACAAAGATTGTCAATCTAGAATAATTCTAGTGAGCTCTCATAATCCACTAGTGACACCTAGCAGTATGTAGTGACAACCCAGTAGAATTGAAATGAACCTCTAGGTGTAGTTAATGTGTGATTCAGTCCCTCTATCATGAGTCCTGACTAGATGGCAGGTCATAGATAAATCGTCAAATCTCAACATCAGTCATATGATAGATTCAATCAGCTTAAGTCCATATGTGATTCTATGAAAACTCTTTTCTATTAATCACACTGCTACGGCCATAGACTTAAGGACTCAGCATCTTAAATCCTATAGGACTACTCCCTTCTGCTAAGATCGATAGATTCCATCTTGATGCACACCCCACTCCTACAGTGGACCAACTGTCGCCAACATCCTTTATAATGGCTCCTTGAGACTCATGTTGATGTGTCAATCAAACTCCAGCAGCCCCACTGTGAGCAGTAGTGTCATCTCATGTCAAAAGATCAGTCATACAACTACAGCATCAAGAAAGTCACTAACGAGTGAGTAGACATCCATGTGACTTTTCATATTGGTCATGCTCAGTGCTAGTTGTTCTCTAACAACCACCTGCATTCTAGCTCCAGTATCTCTATACTGCAGACTCAAGATCCATCTGTCCAAAGAAAGCGATCTGTGCACTAATCTATCCGAATCAATCACCATCCCCATGATGATTCTATGATCAGGAGTAATTTAGAAATCAACCATCAATGACATATGCCTCAAATTCTCAACTCTTTGAGAATATATGTCATCATCTTGTTAATCTCTGGGATGATTCATGGACACATGGATATGAATGGTAATATAACTGCCCAATAAGTATAAAATCATATTTTAGAGATATGAAATGTGTCAGCCAAGATTGGCTTCTAGGGCATTGATCCAACACTCTATTGTGATAACACTGGGGCCGTTATTCAAGCTAAGAAACCTAGGTCTTATTATACATCTAAACACATCCTCAGACATTTCTACCTCATTTGAGAAATTATAAAGAGACAAGATGTTATTTTTGAACGAGTAGATACAAAGAACAATATAGCAGACCCATTCACTAAGGCCATACTACAACCACTATTTGATTGCCATCTTGATTGTATGAGATACAAAGACGATTGGCTTTAGTACAAGTGGAAGATTTAAAGAAGAGTACTCTAGAAGCCAATCACAAGTGTATTGCAATGGAACTTTTCTTTGTAATTTTTCAACTCATATAATGATATTTATTATTTGATAATAAAATGAGACATTGATTCATCATTTTAGCTGCATCTTATTATGATTAAGATAATGATGAATCTCAAAGATTAGGACAATAGTTTTAAGAGATATGAATGGGTCATGCTAGTAAGATCTAAAATCTTAAAACTTTAATTTTAAATATTTTTGATCGTAGGAGCATTGAGTCGGGAATCAATGTTTCGGATAGACTGGCACATCCTATGTATGCTCGATGAAAAGGGTGGTAGATCTCACTTGCCACTTGTGTATGGGACACTAATACAAGGATGTGGGTGCTCATTTAGAAAATGAGTCCATTGAGTTGACTTGATGAAAGAGAACATCTTATGGAAGCCTTACTTGCATATCAAAGATGGTTCTCTAAGTGAGAGTTGTGCAAGTGATCCTTAGACTTAAGATCATCATGAAATCTTATGCACATGAACCCATATTTTAGTTCATACCCAGACATAGCATTAAGACATGTACAGAGTATTCTGGATATGGTGGAGTGTGTATGAAGGTTGTGAATAGGTCATCATGGAATCGATCACTCCTAGTAAGAGGAGATCGCATCCTATGTATTCTCAATCCTAGATGATTTTGAAAAAATCTTTTGGCCAAAAGTAGGAAGGAGATTAGAAAGAGTTTCTAATGCTTCTTCATTGGAGTCATCATTGGTTAATTGACAATCGATATGAATATGTATTTGAGTTTGACATGATTCTATACTCATGAACATATTCGGGGTGCAGGGATAATCGAAGGATTGAATTGCACGATT
This sequence comes from Elaeis guineensis, assembly GCF_000442705.2. Taxonomy (NCBI): domain Eukaryota; kingdom Viridiplantae; phylum Streptophyta; class Magnoliopsida; order Arecales; family Arecaceae; genus Elaeis; species Elaeis guineensis. Next base: position 20,584,810 of record NC_026008.2, on the reverse strand, counting down.
ACTTACCACTGAAGGATATATTTGATATTTTTATTAAATTTTATATCTTTTAGATAGTTATGATATATTGCTAGACATCAATCTTGACTTGTAAATTTAATCAAATTAAAGAATTTAATTCGATCGTCAATTAGAAAGGATTCTAATTGTTGAACTCGGATTAGCTCGATTGGACCTTAATCGATTAGATTAGAATCTAATCAAATTAGATCAACTTGTATCCAGACCTATTGCTGGCTAGATGTGAAACCCAATAGATTATACACATATTAAAATTGGCCAAGGATCTTTTTGAAAAAGATTGATTGGAATTTTGGATTCTATCAGGGTTCCGATAAGCATGCTAGAATATGTGGATACCCTAGCTCCTTTGGAGATCAATTTAGTCTCATTTCTTGCTAATTAGCTAGCCTCATTTGGTGGATATTTGGGTCAGGTCGTGCCACCTGGAAGCAATCCAAATTGGGGTATCAAATCTAAATTAATGCCAATTATGAAGAGTCCAAGTTGTGGTGGACTCTTGGTACAAAATAGGTTTCGCACGTGCATGTTGGCGTGAATAGAAGAAAAAAGTCCTTCTGGCATAGGATTAAGATATGTGTGGTAATCCATATCACCCTTCATCCTCTGATGCACATCTTAAAGTATGAGATGGATTTTTTCTAAAATTTTTGAGGTAGAGAAAAATTAGAAACAAGAAGGGTCTCTCCCATGAGTGTGCAGAAGTGTCACATCTCTCTGCATTTTGGAGAGTCCTTCTCCTAACCAAATGCTTTCAAATTGGAATGAGTTTCTATTATAATGTCCTACATTTTATAAGATATTTTGGGTGATTTCTTTGGAATTTTTCTAGACTTATCAGATGGCCAAATGGATGCTAGAAACTTTCTCACATGCGCGCATGCATGCTGATCAGCACTCGCATGAAGAGGTGAGAGGATCACCTTTTTTTTTGGACTTTTTGATCTCCTTATTATATTATTTGAGATTAGAATTGAATTTCCTATCCACATTAATTTTTATATATTTTTTTTATTTAAGAAAGGATGTAAAAACATCCCTTCTCTGGTCGCGCGTGCAAAAGAGGGTGCTGATCGACGTATCTTTGATAAGAGTTCTTCTGCATGAAGGAACTCTTATCTCTGATAATCTGATCAGATAAGCCTCTTGGATGAGGTGTGTCCCTCCTTTTTGGCATCCCTCTAGTGGCTATAAATTGGCCTGGACACTGGGTGTTTGAGATATTCAGATTGAGTTTCCAATTTTATCTCCATTGCTCTTCTTTCTTTCTTACAACCTATCTTAGTTTTAGGACAAAGATTTGGGATTTAAGACAAAGTCTTATCTAATATAAATAAGGATTATGAGGGTCTTAAGAAGAAGAATTAGAAGTTCAGAGAAGGTTCTGAGAGGGTGGAGTTAGGTTCTTGGAGAAACTTGACCGGTACAGGGCTAGTGAAGTTCTAGGGGCTAGAACTCTTGAAGCAAGGAGAAGAAGGAGCGTTGTCTTTGGTTTAATTTTTGTGTGGATCTTCATTGGAGAGTAAACACTTGGATATCTCATAAAAATTAGAGCTACAGGTATTCATCTTATCCAAGTTAATTTATTGTACTTTGATTGATATAGTCAAGGATTTCTGGGCATTAGGATTTCTGGTGCATCGAATGTTTTGAATAAAAATTTTAAACACCTAACCCTTCCACTACACCACCAGAACTCAACAATAATTAAATCTGATATAATTTAAATTAGATCTAAATTCAAGCATATATGATATGTGATTAGATTAGATGATCCGATTAGCAAGTACTTGGATTGGGTTGATCACTAGGCCATCCTATCATAGGAGCAAGAAGAGTTTAAAGGCTCTCTATTTCCATTCAATGGGATGCTCTTATAGTGTGTAAGGGTGCTATGTGATTAGATCTCATGAAGAAAAATATAAAAGGAAGAATTTATTTTTCTATAAAATCCTAGATCTTGAAACCCTAGATTTGTTGTGTGTGATACAATATTGTATGAAAAATAAAATATCTAATCTATATAATTAAAATTATTTTAATTATAAAAAAATAAAATCTTAAATCATAAAAGTTTAGATATGATCTAAAGGTATTTATGATTGATTTTATTTTAGTATTATGCAAGATTTTTCAGATCTAAAACTCTTTGAGAAGTACTCGCACAATTACTGAGCTGACCCAGTTTTAAACTAAGTTGACCCAGTCCTCATGAGTAGCCAGCTCAAAGTTGATTGAGTTGATCCAATTTTAGAATAAAAAATCTTTACAAAAAATTTATTATAAATTATTTATAAAATAAAAAATTGAAATTATTTCAAACCTAATCCTAAATCCATGTTGATGTTGAAACTTAATTAAGAATTAAATGTAAAATTGATTAGATCTAAAATTATGATTTAAGATCTAATGACATTGCATAAAATATGAGGGCATAGGTTAACTCCGATCAGATCCTCTTAACTGGATTAGACCTAACATTAGAATCAAAGAGCTAATGGACTATGTAGAGAAATTAATTAAATCCAATCAAATATTGAATTAGATTAAATCAGAATTTCTCTAGAACCAATACAATAGTTGTAGATGGTCAAGTCCATATCTTTGATTAGACCAAATGGACCTTCATTGTGGCTAAGTGGTTGAACCCGAATTATTAGGTTGGTTAAATCGAAACTAATTAACCAATTAGTGTCTAAGATAAGTTTGACATTTCGATCGGTGATTTTTAATTAAGAGCAGCTTACCTGATCATTTTGATAGTGTCTAAGGTAAGTTTAGCAGACCCTCCCATCGATCTTACTTACTTGGTCAATTTGGTGAATTATGTCTTGATTAGAATGCTAAGTGATTTGAGTTGACTCATGCCATTAAGGTTGATCAGTATGACTAATCTAGGTGCCAGTTCAACCAGCATGACCCTAATCCAATTCAACGACTTGGTGAAGTCAGTGGGAGGATTGTGATTTACTAGTTGATTTCTTCTTTTCTTAATTCATAAATTAAATCTTTTAAATTATTAGGTCTCTAAAATAAGATAATTATGGTGATAACTAAATCATAGCCTCCCATTAAGTCGGATGATAATGGGTCTATTAGTATGATGATCATTAGAGGCCCAAAAACTTGGTGCTCATCTACTATTGAAATTATCATTCATAATATGATGACTCAATCGAGTCTCTCTAGCGAGTGGTCAGGTTAGCTGGCCAAAGTAGGACCTAATCATTTGGTAGTTGAATTTTTGAGTACGATCATGTTAATGGTTGGACCTAATCAGGGCTTGCAGAGAAGATTAAAGTCAACTGAAAAGTTACCTGGGGCTAAATCAATTACTAAAAATTGTTTACTAAAATAATTAATTAAAAACTTACCCATAAATGTACATAGATGAGCCGGCCAAAGTTGGGCTCATGTGTAGTCTGTGTAAATTCTAGTATCCACTAAAGAATTAGGATAATTTCTTGGATTGGAGGTAGAGGCTACCAATTTGACTAAAATAGTGGAAGAATCTTTAGACTAATGTCAAAGTCTTTAGGCTTAATCGATTCATGAACATAGAGGTCTTGTATTTTTTTTCAGTTATAGCTAGATATACGTTGCTCTATTCACTATTTGACAGTGACTTATTTATAGAACCCAACTTCGATAGATAGTATCAGAAGTTGCAAATAGTTTTAGAGTACAAATAGATCCTATATATGATTACGGATCCAGTACCTAATATTCCCATGTCCAACATACATGATGCAATCAAAGATACTTATTAAAAGTGGACAAATGATCATATCATCATGTGATATTTTTGAGAGCAACAAAGAACATAAATTTAGTTGTAAATTCGATGATGCTCAATGGGAGGAAATCCTTCAAATGTTGAAGGAGTTCTTATCCACCTCTGAAGATGTGTCTTCAGTGAGGCAGCAATCTTTTAAGAAAAAAAAAAGTATAAAAGAGTCATACTTGGGCTGAGGAGCTTGAACTGATAAAAGAGTCTAAGGTTAACCTAGTCTGGTAGAGTCCTTTGATTCGAACAGGCTAAGAAAAATATGTTGGCAAATATGTCCCAAAAGCCAATCGTCAACCTATTGATGGTTGAGCAACCTTTTATTGTAATTGATTTGTTAATAAATAAAATATATTTTTGATATTTTCATTATAAATTTTCATCTTTTAATGAACTCCATTGTTGTGATGAAGTCTTTAGGACTATTTAAGTTCGATAAAGAGAGAATTTATCGATTAGTCCATAAAACTGTTCACGACCAAATGATAGGCTGTTAATAAGGACGACAGCTTCTATCGAGCATAGGTCACTGTAGGCCATATGGGTTAGTTGTCCTCTTAACTAAGGAGTGTGGAGACACTCATATGGCATACAGGTGAGATGTAAGGTATATCATCATTGAACGTGACCAACTCCAGAGCATTCTGCTGTCGAGAATGTCTCTGATGGGATTAGGTATAAGTGTCCCTTAAACCTGAGATCGTCTCAGTGACTTGCAAGTAACTCACTATGCTTTGGTACTGGACTAACTGAATTTCTAATTCAGTGACGGAAGGCTTCTGGACATAATCAAGTACTTGTGAAGTCAGAGTGTGATCGAGATGGGATTGACCACTCCAAGAGTTGGAGAAGAATGAGTCGCTGTATTTCAATTTAGCAAAATCTTGGCCAGGATAATCCATCAGATGGATTTGATATTTTGAAATACAATGTGGACAACCTGATCAGAGTTGACAGTTGAACTCTGAGGTGTCCTATGAGTATTTTGGTCAAGGGGATGAATTATATGAAAACTATATCCGCATGGGTTCTAAGGATGTTGTTCTACACATTCGACCTATCCGATCGTCGGGTACCATTGCTAGATGATCACTTCGATTGGTATAGAAATTTATTTTTGTGCTATCAACTTAGATTCAAACCTATGAGGTCAGATATATTAGAGTTCATGATCCAATCGGATGGTTGATCAACGATTAAGAATCATTCTAGGGTTAAACGATCAATACGATTGACATTTAACCTAGTGCAAGTATTGCAGGAGAATCGATTAGCAGTTCAATTACTAATTGACTTAATTTGATTAAGCCAATGGGATGAGATTAAGTCTAGTTAAATATGATTTAATTAGATTTGATTTGGGCTTGATTGGATCAAGTCCAATTGATTTATTGGATAAGCCAAGTGCAAGGAAAAACTAGTCCTAGTTCAATTAGGACTTCGGTCAACCTAATTTCTAATTTGATTAAAAAATTAAATTAAATTTAAATCTAATTTAATCTAATTAAATTAGATTTTTAATTTAGTTAAGATCTATTTTAATTGAGTTAATTTAATTTTGGTTTGATTTGGTTTGAGAAATCAAATTTGAACAAGTCATAGATTGAATCCTAGTAAGACTAGAATTCCACCTTGCGCCACCTTAGCCCCCCATGCCCACTCTCTCTTATTTTATGTGACAAAACCTTCTCTCCCAGACCTTCACACATGACCAAAGCTTTCCACTCTTTCTCTCTTATATGGAATGTGGTTGTGGATCAAGTCAAAGTAGGAATTAGTTTGGATTTCAAATTCTATGAGATAAAATTTTAGGAAATCAAAACTCTTTCCTTATGGCATTGATTTTATCCATATTTTTTTTTGATATTTTCATGACTTTTATAGGACATATTATGCATCTTTTTCTGGTGGTCCATGGTAGAAAAAGAAGGAGGGGGCACCCAAGAGTTGGGCACCCCTTGTCTTGCCCTGTTTGGATTTTTCTTGACTAGGTATTTGACATAGACAAAGATTCTTCATATCTCATTATTTAAGATGAATTTATTCCTAAAATTTTTGTGGATTATAGATCATTGAGATACCTTTGGGGCATATAAAAATTAGGGATAAAGAGTGTAGGGGCATGGAGATATAATAGACACAAGACTAAGTATCTGGGTTAGAGCAAAGAGAAGAAGAAGAGGGTCTTCTTCTAGGGTTGCTGTGTTCATCTCTTCCCTTCTTCCATCTATGAGTTTTTTGAAAGTGTCTCACATCTAAAACTTCTTCTCCTACTTTTCATCTTTGAAAGAGTCCAAATCAAGAAGAAGGAGGCATCTGATCGACCATCGAAGAAGGATCAGCATAGTACTAGCATGCTGTGCTGTTTTTCTGGATCAGGACTTTTGATCATGATTCTTGGGCTCGTGTGGATGACTCCTAGAGGTCGGATGTATGTGTGGCTTGCAACATCATCCTCAAACCCGGATCAGTAAAGTTAGAACGTCTAACTTGCAAGGTAATAGATCTGATCTATTATATTTTACATACATTAGATGTAGCATAGAAACATGTTGATATGATCAACATGTAGTTCTTGCTATTTATATTTTAATTTTTGATTTAATATCATATAATAATCATGTAATAGGATCTTAAATCTAAGAATTTTTTGATTTTATAAGATAAATTTTGATTTATTTTAGTCTTCCGCTGTCTGATCTTGAAAAAGTTTTAAGATCTAACCCTGAAACCCTAGATCTAGTTCCTCCAATTGGTATCAGAGCCTAGATTGTTTATTACATGATTATTTATGCATACTTAGATTATTTCTTAGATTAGATCTAATTTATAATCTGATTGTTAAATCTGAAATTAAAATTTTTAGATCAATCACGAACTGTAGGTTGTCCTGCTGTAAGGTTTACCCCTTACAGTGCATAGGTTGTCCTGGTTCATGTAGATCTATCTTTAATCATAAATTTGTTATATATGATCTAGATTAAATTTATAATTTATTAGATTTAAAAGATATTTAAATCTAAAATAAAATCTCTTTGTTAATAATTCCTGCGCAAAGAACCATCATATATTTATCTGAAAAATTTGTGCAATTTAAAGTTGAAATTATTTCAATTACATGAACCTGCTTAAATTAGATCTAAAATAGTTTCATGCTTATTTTACTTGCATTTTGATTATGAATCAAACATGTAACTTGGTTGGTAGAATCATATTGTAAAAATATTTTACAAATATGAAAATTATTTTCGAAAAGTCGAACTCCAACCCTCAGCCCAAAATTTAATTAAGAATTAAGAAGTTGTTTAATTAGGTTCTAGGATTGTGAATTGAAGAACCTAAGACACAAACCATAACACATTGGGTTAATGGGTTAGTGAAAATTAGGTCTATTAATTGGGTTAGACCTAAGGTTAGATTAAAAATGGACTTAATTAGAGAATTGACTAAATCTAATCAATTGTTGTCTTAGATTAGGTCAAGGATTCTCTAGATCAATAACAATAGTTATAGTTGGTCAAGTCCATATATTTAACGAGAACCAAATGGACTTGATTCTTGGCTAAGCGGTCTAGCATGAACTGTTAGGTTGATCTAATCGAAACTAATTAAACCAGTTGGTATCTAAGATAAACCAGATCGTGGTTTTTAATTGGCAACCTACTTACCTGGTCATTTCTGATGGTGTCTAAGGCAAGCTTTGGCAGACCTTCCCACTGATCGAATTTATCTGGCCTCTTAGTGAAATTATATTTTGATCGGATCACTTGACTATTCGAGCTGACCCATGTTAGCTAGATAAATCAGTGTGACTGATTTAGGTGCTCCTAGATCAGCCCTTTTAATGGTCTCTCTTAAGCTGACTTGGTGAAGCCAGTGGGAGGATCATGATAAGCTAGTTCATCTGACCTCCTCCTCTAAATCAATTAAATTCTCTAAAATTATTAGATCCTTAAAATGAAATAGTTATGGTGATAACTAGATCATAGCCTCCCATTAAGTAGATGATAATGGGTCCATCAGTTGGATAATCATTGGAGGCCCAAAGGCCTGGTGCTTATCGATTGATGGAATTATCATTCATAATATGATTTCTTGACTGCATCTTTCTAAATGGTGGTTAGGTTAGCCAACCAAAGTTAGGCCTAATCATTCATTGGCTAGATGGGCCAAATATGGTCATGTTAATGGTTGGACCTAACCAGACTTTTTCAGTGGAGGCCAAAGCCTACTGATTAGGGACTAGGGTAAAATTTAAATTATTAAAAATTATTTAAAGAAATAATTTATTATAAACCTACCTTTAGATGTACATGGGTTGGCCAACCAAAGTTGGGCTTGTGTGCAGTTTAAGTGGATTCTAGTATCCACTAAGAAATTAGGGTAATTCCTCAAATTGGAGGTAGAGACTATCAATTCAAATAAAATAGTGGGAGAAACCTTTTGATTAAAGTTCAAATCTTTAGGTTTAATGAATCAATTACTTGTTAGGTTATGGGTTTTTTTTATGCAGATATGGCCACTTCTCTATCACTCCGATCATTATTGGATAATGATAAGTTGGTGGGACCCAACTTCGATAGTTGGTACCAAAAGTTGAAGATAGTCCTGGAGTATGAATGGATCCTATATGTGATAACGGATCCAGCACCTGAGGAGCCAGCTGCCAATGCACGTGAAACAGTCAGAGACACTTATCAGAAGTGGCTCAGTGATCGGACCACGGTGCACTGCATCATGCTGGCTGCCATGAGCAACGAGTTCAGTCACAGATTTGAAATGGCTCAGCCAAAGGACATGCTTCAAGTGTTGAAGGATGCCTTTGGCATATCTGATGACGTGTAGAGGCACAAAACTAGTTGTGCCATCTTCAACGCCAAAATACGGGATGGTGCCTCTATCACTGATCATGTATTGTACATGATCGAGCTGATGGAGCATTTAAGCAAGCTCGGCTTTTCTTTGCATGAGCAGCTTGGGAAAGATGCAATACTGAACTCACTGTCCAAGTCTTATCTCCCATTTCTCACTCATTATAGAATGACAAAGCCTGAAGTAAACTACCATGGGTTACTGGGGTTGCTTCAGAACTTTGAGAAGGATCACTAACTCCACAAGGAGTCAATGAACTTAGTGAGAGGTTCGTCTTCTGGTTCTCGACCCTTTGAGAAAGAAAAGAAGAACAAGAAGAAGAAAGTGAAGAAGGTGCAAGTTCAGGCTGGAACATCAGTGTAGAGCCAGACCAGAAAGATCAAGCCCAATAAGAGTCAAGCTGAATGCTTCTTTTGCAAGAAGCGAGGGCACTGGAAGAGGAATTGTCCTCAGTACATTGCCCCCCTAGACTCGAACAGATAGAGAAAGAAGCAAGCTATTGCTGGACAAGGTATTTATATGATAACTCCTTGTAATTTCTCTATTTGTGATATAACTGACTGGGTATTGGATACCAGTAGCCGTTACCATATTTGCAATTCATTGCAGGGGTTGTAGGTCAGTAGTAGATTTGAGCAAGATGAGAGGTTCCTGAATGTTGGAGATGGAAGACCAGTTCCAGTTCTAGCATTAGGAATCTTGAAACTTGTATTTAAGTCCCATACCGTTGTTCTTAATGATTGTCATTTCTATCTCTATTTTTTTTTAAATATTATTTCTGTAGGCCTTTTGGCCAAAAATGATTATGAAATTTCAATAAAGAAATAAGTTTGTAATATCATTATGAATGGTGTTACTATTTTTTGTAGACATTTGAACAATGGTGTGTATATGTTATCACAACTTGTTAATATAGTCTATTCTACTGGCAAGCATCCTAGATTAGATAGTGTATCAGATATCTACTTATGGCACTGTAGGCTAGATCATATAAACAAAAATAGGATAAACAGGTTGACTCAAGAGGAAATCCTTGAAGTCAGTGATTGTGAATCACTTCCAACCTGTGAGTCCTATTTTCTTGATAAAATGACCAAGTCACCTTTTACTGGAAAAGGTGAGAGAGTTACTGAGCTCTTGGGCATAGTATATACTGATGTGTGTGGGCCCATGAGCATAAGTGCTAGAGGTGGATATTTCTACTTCATCACTTTCATGGAGATCTATTCAGATATGGATATGTCTATCTGATGAAACATAAGTCGGATTCATTTGAAATATTCAAACGATTTCGAAGTGAAGTAGAAAAATAAATTGGAAAGAGTATTAAAACTCTTTGATCTAACCGAGGAGGAAAATATCTTTCTGATGAGTTTCTCACATATCTAGGAGAGAATGGGATTCTCTCCCAATGGACTCTTCTAGGAACACTACAGCATAATGGTGTGTCTGAAAGAAAAAATTGGACTGTTAGATATAATCCGATTCATGATAGATTTTGCCAGCTTGCCGATATCCTTATGGGGATATGCACTCGAATCGGCCTGTTATATGTTAAATAGGGTTCCAAGTAAGTCTGTAATTAAGACTCTATATGAGATATGGACAGGGCTAAGCCAGCATTTTCACACCTTAGGATCTGGGAGTGCCCGACCTATATCAAACGGTTAGTTACAGATAAACTTGGACCTAGGTCTGATAAATGCACATTCATAGGGTACCCCAAAGGGACCAAAGAATATTTTTTCTACCATGCTGATGAACAAAAGGTATTTGTCAGCTTTAAAAAAAATTTTTTAGAAAATGAGTTCCTTGGTGAAGGAACCATTGCCTCTAAGGTTGAACTTGATGAAGTTCAACAGGTAGAAAGACCGACACTAATAGCTGAACCTGAGTTGGATTTGATTAGATCAGATCCGGAGCCCAATGTACCTACACCATTAAGGCGATCCGATAGAGTACCGCATCAGCTAGATAGATACTATGATTTCTTGGTCCGAGATGGTGATCCCATCGAATCGATG